>NC_056728.1:1410090275-1410182811 GCF_019279795.1 Protopterus annectens | reverse complement strand
ATTTTGTTGAAAAATAAATCTGTTGAGGGAAAAATTATAGAAAATAAAAAAACGCAGAGTAAGCTGGTTGCATAAGTGTGCACTCCCTTGAAGTAATACTTTGAATGCTGTAATTAAATCAAAAGGTGCTTCAGTCTTCTTGAGTAGTTTATCAGCATGGCACATCCTGACTTGGCAATATTTGTCCACTCTTCCTTGCAAAAGTGCTCCAGCTCTGTCAGATTGTGAAGGCATCTCTTGTGCACAGCCTTCTTCAAGTCACCCCACTGATTTTCTATTGGATTTAGGTCTGGGCTCTGGCTGGGCCATTCCAAAACTTTAGTTTTCTTCTGGTGAAGCCCGTCGTTTGATTTGGATGTATGCTTGGGGTCATTGTCATGTTGAAAGGTGAAATTCCTCTTCATCTTCAGCTTTCTAGCAGATGCCTGAAGGTTTTGGGCCAAAAGTGACTGGTATTTGGACTTGTTCATTATTCCCTCCACCATGACTGAAGTCCCAGTTCCAGTTCCAGCTGAGGAAAAGCACCCCAAAGCATGATACTGCTACCACCATGCTTCACCGTGGGGATGGTGTTCGTTTGGTGATGCAAAGTGTTTTTGCACCAAACGTACCATTTGGAATTGTGGCCAAAAAGTTCAACCTTTGTCTCATCAGACCGTAACTCATTTTCCCCACATGCTTTTGGGAGACTTGATGTATTTTGCAAATTTTAGCCGGGCCCGGATGTTTTTCTGTGTAAGAAAAGACTTTGTCTGGCAACCCTATCCCATAGCCCAGACATACGGAGAATACGGGAAATTGTTGTCATATGTAGTATGCAACAAGTACTTGCCAAAAATTCCTGCAGCTCCTTCAGTGTTGCTCTAGGTCTCTTGGCAGCCTCCCTG
Source organism: Protopterus annectens (assembly GCF_019279795.1). Classification (NCBI taxonomy): domain Eukaryota; kingdom Metazoa; phylum Chordata; order Ceratodontiformes; family Protopteridae; genus Protopterus; species Protopterus annectens. Next base: position 1,410,181,924 of record NC_056728.1, on the reverse strand, counting down.
ACCAGTTTTCATCTGGTCTTTTTATCAATTTTGGAGGGACTTTCAGTTCTTTGCAACGTCACTGTTGTCCCATATTTTCTCCACTTTTTGATGACTGTCTTCACTGTGTTCCATGATATATCCAATGCTGTGGAATTTTTTTTTATACCCTTCTGACTTACGCCTTTCAACAATGAGATGGATCACTTTGCTTTGTAAGCTCTCTGCGAACCATGGCTTTTGCTGTAGCAGGCAACTGAGTAAATGTCATAAAAATCATACTAGGACAGAGCTGAACTTTGTTTGGGGTTAGTCTCTCTAACTGATGGCAGGTGTGTACCCAAGAAGACTGAATGCTGTAGTTAAATCAAAAGGTGCTTCAACAAAGTAGTTTAAGGGTGTGCACACTTAAGCAACCAGCTTATTGTACATTTTTTTATTTTTTATATTTTTCCCCTAACAGATTTGTTTTTCAATTGAGTTGTACAGGTTATAGGTGACATTAAAGGTGGAAATAGTTTTGAAATTGTTTATTGTGGTCTCATTTTTTTATATCACAAAAACCTGGCATTTTAACAAGGGTGTGTGCCCTTTTTTTTCTTTCTTTTATATCCACTGTATATTCTCTTTCATGAGTTTTTTTCTACCCTAGCAGTCCTATAAAGCTTACCAGAAACTGTGGCTCTGGGTAAGTTCTGACGCTTACAGCTGTTGAAAAATCATTAAAAAAAAAAAAAGCTACAGTTGGTGGTGGAATGACATTTTTGTTTCATGGAATTCCTCTGTATCCTTCCAGCCAAACTTGCCTCCTGTCCTAGATCGGCTTCTGTTTGTGTGTTATAGAACCTATTTTTCTCGTTTATTAAAAGTCTTTTATTAAAGCTTTCACGTAGCTAAGAAAGAGAGAAGTCCCCTGTATATCAGCCCTTGACCTTTCTTGAATATTTGCGTTGCGGTTCTTAATTATCAGACAGTTTTTTATCTTTGTGTCTGTTTTACATTTTCAGGTTTCTGACTTGCCCTTTGGTGTGTCAGTGGCACTCCGTATTTACAAAGGGCCCCACTCGTATAATACGCCATAGCAGGTGACAGGGCGATTACTTTTCTTCTGTACTTAGAAGACTGCCTTATTTCTGCAGATTTCAGAAGTTGTAAATTGTTCGTTTGTATAAAGGATCTTTTTCTCATCTTGTTTCTCACAGTATAGTTTCTTCTAGGATGTCTTCTGAGCATTTCCCTTTTGACAAGTCCACTTCCTCAAGACTAAGAATGGTACTAGCAGCAGTTTGAGGATGTTCTTCATTCCACATTGCTGCAGTCCTAACTATTGGGGTAGTCCGCTGTCCAGTCGGCCCGAATACCAAAGTATATGGCTGACGTCGGTCAGGGCGCATTAGACTGACGTTAGTACGTCAGGGTACTAATGCGCATGACCGACGTCATATCCTCAGTCTTTTTTGCCGCATGGTCCGATGCAGAAGCAATTTTGCGAGTGCAGGTTGGCGTTCTGAAAGTTTCTGAAGTCAGAGTTTCAGACCGAATCAAAGTTGGCTAAGTACCCCGTTGGGGAATATTTTGTTTTTTTCTTGCCTCAGTATTTAACCGGATGTCAGAAAAAGTGAATAACTGTATTTCTTGTGGGAAACAGGTACCTCATAGGGATTACCATACTTTGTGTATACCTTGTTTAGGGCCTGAGCACGACGTTGTTGGATGCCGCTCTTGTGCTAGATTTAACAAACACACTATTAAGAGAAGGTTAGACTGTGCCAGGTTAGTTTTTGGGAAGCGTTGTAATTATAAAATGCCGCTGATGCTCCGACGCCCGCTTCGCCAAAAAGCGCAAGGACAAAGCAGCAAAGGCTAGAGTGGAAGAACCGACAGTCCCAGACGCCGGTTCTTTAGAAGGCCGAGTGGAGCCGGAGGTTCTGCCAGGAGTTTCTTTGGAGTCTCAGGGAGACTTTACTGTTACAGGAGGTGTCCTCTCAGGAAGTAGGCCAGGCTGAGGGGCTTCTCAGGTGGCTGTTCTTCCCTCTCTTCCTAAGGTGGTTAGAGCCTCCCTTCTGTTTCCAAGGCTTCTTTGAGAGGCAGGCCAAGTTTAGCTTCAGTGGGGGTTTCTCCTAGTGCTTCAGGGTCTTTGCCTAAGAAACATATGCTTAAAATGGCAGAGGATTTGATTACTATGATTAGAGGTTCTATGCCCTCCTGATAAGAGGCCTAGGGTGGAACCTGAGTTTGAGAGTTTTGAGCAATGTTCGAGGCTTCTGAGTCTTCGGCTGAAGACTTGCAGGAGTATCCTCCTTATTCTGATTCTGATGTGGATGATTCTACTCCTTCAGCTTCTCCTCCTGAGGATTTTTCATTTTCAGAAACTCTGCATTCCATGAGGGAGCATTTTAAATGGGAAGGTCAAGATTTCTCTGATTCCAGGAAGAGGCTTAGGGAATTCTTGTTTTACCCCAGCATAGGCCTTTAGCTATACCTCCTGTTCTGAATGTGGTGGAAGATGTTTTGCAGAGGCTTCCCTGAATCCTGATTCTTTGCCTCCTGCCCCAGTTAAACCGGATAGGTACTATAGGGTGCCTGAAGCTCATAAGTATCTTTTAAGAGTCCTAGGGCAGACCCGAAACTGTCTCTCAGGGGCCTAAAGGTGTGAAGGCCTCTGTTGTTAAAAATCCTGTTCCTCCTGATAAAGAGGCAAGGGCTTTGGATAGATGGGGAAAGAAAGTGTATACTTCTTCCACTTTAGCCATGAGGGCGTTGAATTGTCAGTTTCACATGTTAAAATATCAGAATTATCTCCTTTCACAATTGAAATCTAAGGTGGATGCTCTGGCAGAAGGTATTGAGTGTAAAGAGTTGCAGGATTTAGTTCATGTGTCTGAACAGGTGGGTAAACATTCCTTGCAGTGTGGTTTTGATGCTGTGCAGGCCTCCTCGAGGGTGGCTGCCACTGGTTCTGTTCTTCGAGGCACGCCTGGTTGAGAGATCAGAATTTAGCTGAGCATGTTAAAACAAGGATTTTGGATGCTCCTTTACAGTCTGATGTGTTGTTTGGTTCGCCTGTGGAAGCAGTTTTAAAGAAAATGGAGGACAAGGCTAAGTCTATGCAAACTGTTAAGGATTTTTGCAGGTGCAGCCTCCAAGTTTAGTAGAAATTGGCCTACTAAGGGATGGACTTATCCTGCTTATGATTCCCAGTCTAGGGGTAGGTCTAGACGGTAGGGGCAGAGCTCAAGGTTCTTTTAGGCCTAGGACAGGAGTTCACCTGCTCAGACTTCTGGTGAGGGCAGGGGTCAGTCCTTTCGTAAGCAGACCCAATGACCTGCCTTTTCAGCTGCCAGTACATTCTCGCCTGGCAGCACCTTTGGGAGGAAGGCTGTCTCTTTCAAAGAAAATTGGGATTTAATTACCCAAGACAGATGGGTTCTGGATATCATTCACCACGGTTACAGGTTTTATTTCCATACCTTGCCTCCTTTCAAAGGCATGCCAGACATTCCTCCTCTACAAAGAACAGAGGCTCACAAGCAAATTTCTCTGTTGCTCCAAATAGGGGCCATTCAGCCAGTTCCTGTGCCAGAAAGGGGCCTAGGATTTTATTCTCGCCTGTTCCTAGTACCGAAGAAGGGGAACACGTGGAGACCAATTTGGGATTTATCTATCCTCAACACTTATCTGGACATTCCCAAGTTCAAAATGTTGACGTTACAACAGCTTTTACCTCTGCTGGGCAAAGATCACTGGATGGTAACTTTAGATCTCAAGGAAGCTTACCTTCATGTGCCTATAAGACTAAGTTGCAGTAAGTATCTGCGTTTCCGAGCTGGAAATTCTCATTATCAGTTCTCTGCATTGCCCTTTGGTTTATCTACTGCGCCCAGAGTATTCACAAAGGTTCTGGCTCCAGTGATAGCTTACTTCAGGCTAAAAGGAATTCAAATCTATCCTTACTTGGACGACTGCCTGATTCTGGCTCAAGAAAAGGAAGACCTTCTACAGCATTTGGAATATGTCATAGCAGTGCTAAGATGCCTAGGGTATTCTGTGAACGAAATAAAGTCCAGTCTAGTACCCTCTCAAGACATGTGCTTTCTGGGTGTGAGACTGAATACAGCAGCCCAGATGGCCTTTTTAACCCCGGACAAACAAAAGAATCTTTCCAGTTACTTCCATCAACTATCTCTTCAGTCCGGCCTGACTGCAAGGACAGTCCTTCAAGCCTTAGGGTTCATGGCATCTTGTATTCTGGTGCTTCCCAATGCCAAACTGCATATGAGGAAGCTGCAATGGTATCTCAAAAATGTATGGACACAGCACTGCCAGGATTTGGACACTGTCATTCAAATAATACCTTGCATTCAAAAGGAATTTTGTGGTGGGCTCAGGAATGTCACCTAAACAAGGGACTCTCTGTGACCCGCCAGAGGCGAGTCAGATTCTAATGACAGATGCCTCAGACATTGCTTGGGGAGCTCATCTAAATGGAAAGTGGATACAAGACAAGTGGCCTGCCAGACTACAGCATCTACATATCAACATGAAAGAGATGTTAGCAATCCAGTTTGCATTAATGGCTTTCAAGGAGTTACTTCTTCCAGGGCAGGTGTTGATTCTTACAGACAACCCAACTGTCATGTGGTACATCAACAAACAAGGGGTACAGATTCTTACCCATTGTGCAGGAAAGCAATGATTTTATGTGTGTCTGCGCTCAGTTTGCTTCTAACTCTTCAGGCAAGGTTTCTGCCGAGCACAGAACTCCTTAGCAGATGTGTTAAGCAGACAAATCATGGATCCCCACGAGTGGAAACTGGATCTTCATGTATTTCAAAATTGACAGTGACATGGGGAACTCCAGACATAGATCTGTTCGCTTCTCCACTAAACCACCAGCTGCCAAAGTTTTGCACAAAGAGGTTTCATCACACAGCTTGGAAAGTGGATGCTCTTTCTTTCAGTTGGAAAAATCTTCATGTGTATGCTTTTCCACCTCTGCCTCTTCTCCCAAAGGTGCTTCTAAAGGTCAGACAAGACGAGCCAAGGATGATTTTAATAGCTCCAGATTGGCCTCGGCAGCACTGGTACCCATTACTGAGGAGTCTGGTAAGGAAGCCTCCATGGCCTTTACCCTTGATTCCACACCTGTTGTCTCAGAGGGACGGTCACCTGCTCAATGTCAAGCTTCACTCTCTCCATCTAACAGCCTGGCATATTCTGTTTTGAAAGACGGCAGGTCTCAACTTCCTCAACAAGTTTTAAATGTGATTATGGAAGCCAGAAGACCTAGTACAAGGAAAGTGTACGCAGAAAAATGGAAGAGATTTTTATTTTGGAGTGCAGCAAACAATTTGGAGATTTCTGAGCCTAATTTGAGTGTGGCTCTTCAATATCTTACTGAGTTATTGGACAAAGGTTTGTCCTTCTCTTCTATTAAGATTCATGCTGCAGCAATTTCAGCTCACTATGATTGTGACCCACCATTGTTTTCGCATCCTTTGTTCAAGCAATTTCTTAGAGGGGCAAAGAATATAAGACCCCCAATGAGCTCCTACTCCTGCTTGGGATCTCAATTTTGTGTTGGAGAAACTTACTCTACAACCTTTTGAGCCTGCGGCTACTGCTGAATTGAAATACTTGTCATGGAAGACTGCTTTTTTGTTGGCCATTACTTCTGCAAGAAGGGTTTCTGAGTTACAGGCTCTTATGGCGGTAGAGCCTTTTTTGATTTTTCATAAGGATAGGGTATCATTACGTACTAATCCTTCCTTTATGCCTAAGGTGGTTTCTAGTGTGGCTTTAAACCAAACTATTCATTTGCCTACTTTTTATGCAGATACCCAAAATAAAGGGGAAAAGATTTTGCACACTTTAGATGTACACAGGCAATTGCGTTATTATTTGAGCAGGACTAAGGATTTTAGGCAGTCTCAGCAGTTGTTTGTTTCTTTTGCTTTGAGTTCGCAGGGCAAGCCTGTGTCAAAACAAACTATTTCTAGGTGGATTGGGTTTTGCATTGCATTTTGTTATTCCCATCATGGCAAGGAGATTCCAGCTGGGATTAGGCCTCATTCCACTAGGGCTACTGCCACTTCAACAGCATTTCTAAGGGGTGGCAACTAAGGATATTTTGGAGGCAGCTACTTGGAGTTCAGTGCATACTTTCTCTAAGCATTATCACCTTCCTCTCTACTCTAAGTCTAGGGCTGGTTTTGCCACAGCTGTTTTGCAAGGCATGTTGTCAGCTCCTGCTTCCTTATGATTTGCCAGCCTCCCTTACCTCTGCTTTGGGATTCTACCCAATAGTTAGGACTGCAGCAATGTGGAATGAAGAACATAGTACAGTTTTGTACCTACCATAAATGTAGATGTTCGAGGATCCACATTGCTGCAGTCCAATTTACCCTCCCTCCTTCCCCTCTGTGTTTAGGGGTGGTTGTGTAGGTGAGGTTATATTCTGGTAATTTTGTATATATTGTACATATTTTTGGTGCAGGTATGTTTGGAGTTTTTGGTTTTGGCCTTATCTTTTCAGGGTCTTCTGACATCTGGGGCAAGAAAAGACTGAGGATATGACGTCTGTCATGCGCATTAGTACCCTGACGTACTGACGTCAGTCTAATGCGCCCTGACCGACGTCAGCCATATACTTTGGTATTCGGGCCGACTGGACAGCGGACTACCCCAATAGTTAGGACTGCAGCAATGTGGATCCTCGAACATCTACATTTATGGTAGGTACAAAACTGTACTTTTTCCAGTCAGGGTATTTCATGGGAAAATGATTTGTTATAATTTTTATGGGCTGTACTATTCTCATGATTTCTTTGTCTACTTCAGATGTGAAAAATTTGGTAGTATGTTTATAGACCCTGCTGTCTGTAGCCAGACATGAATCAGACTGTGATTGGGAGCTGTGCCCAAAGTGTGTGTGTGTGTGGGGGGGGGGGGTGGCCAAGCCTTGGGAGCAAGCAAGCAAGCAAAACAAATTAGAATACATTTAAGTGTTAGAGATGGTGAGTCTGATAAATGTTTTTTTTTTCAAATCTGAGTCACCTGTTATCTCCAGGCTCTGCTAGTATTCATAGACGAGTATCATAGTTGTGTAGTACTTTAGCCAGGGTAACCAACCCCTTAGAATATTAGAGCGGATGTTGGGTCTCTGATCCGACTTGGCTAATCTCTTGGATTCTTAAATCTGATTCTTGAGCTCTGTACTTTACCCATAATGCCCCTTACTTGCCAGATTACACCAGATCTCTCTGGCTGCTCCAACAATTTGGTCAGGATTGAGTTCTGGAGACCTCTAGGGTGTCTTGTTGGGCATTGAGTAAAAAAAGTCTTGTATTTAGCATTTATCTGTTTGGCCTTCCTCCCTTTACTCTCACTTTTGGGATATTGTTTAGGTTATGCTTTGTACCATTGTTGGTACTAGGCCTTCTTTCTCTCCCTTTTTGAAGTAGTATTTTTTTCTTCCGTCTTTCTTCCCGGTGGGGGGAGGCTTTGTAGTTTTTCTTTTGTTTAATTGCTGTTGTTGGCTTGTGTTTAATCATTGCTGTAGCTGACAAACCTTCTCTGATCCAGCCTATAGTTTTGGAGCCATCAGATCGAGAGCTGAATTGTAGGAGCCAAGGTTACCACCACATTTGGCTCAGATGTTTTCCCTGACTCATTTGGTGCAGATTCCCACTGAGCAGGACGAGTCTCTGCCAGATCTGGGGAAGGCGGAGGTTGACTTCCACTCTGAGGTTTTCGGAGCTGGACAGCTCAAGTCCGACTTCCTCCTCTGGTGGAGATCCCGGAGTGTCGGAAAACTGTCTGAGCCAAGAGCTTCGGTTTCAGCGAGGTTGGCTTCTACTTCTGGACAGTCTGACTTTGAGGTAGTGGAGAGGGTTTTCTCTTGTCCAAGGGAATCTTCTCTCACTTCCTCGGATGCTTTACCTGTTCCTGGTATAGATTTGAGCTCAAGTCTCGTTACCCTTCTCCAGAGGGACAGACAGCCCGTAAGAGCTTCCAGATGGTTCCTGTTCAGAAACACCCCATCTCTTCTGATACCTCTCCAGAACATCCTGCTGAAGAGGTCCACTGGAAGAAAATGTACAAGAGGCACTTTGATTCCCCTCAGGAATCTTTGACTGGGGACACTGATTTTTGATGAGGAAGGGGCCCCAAGACCCCTCCCGGAGGCCATCTCCTTGGGAGACATTTTAGAGGTTCTGTGCCAAAAAGGTTGTTGGGCCTCCCAAAGCCCTTCTCAGGGATTCCTGGGAGACTTCAGTTCTGGCCTGTGTATGCCTTGGGTTACCCCCTCCCCCCAAGCAGGCATGGAAGGAACCAGACACAGTGGAGCCTAATAACCGCCAGCCAAACAAAATTCTAGGATCCAAAGACAGGTAGTTTTGGAGTAAGGGAATCCTGTAGATGCTATGGTGGTGGTGGCAGCAGCAACCACCAAAAAGGAATTGGCCGGATAGTTCTTTTGTGCATCCTCCTAATGGAGAGTCTAGGGCCTTGGACAAATTTGGAAAGTGAGTTTTACCCTTCACCTTGTGGTGTCTTAACTACCTGGCATATTTTTACTAGATTACAGAGGGACTTGATGTTTACCCCCAGGCTCCATGTTGGCAGAGGAAGAGAACTTACTCCTCCCAGCTGGCACCCTGCAATCTAGTTCCATCCCGTCCATGAGGTTAATACCTTGTACTGCTGAAGGTTCCTCTTGGGTTCCTGGTTCAGGCATGGCCATCAGTAGACATGCCTGGATGAGCTTGATTTTGTGGATCCCTTTAAATCTTTTCATCAGTGCTGCTTTTGGTGCATCTTCCCTGTTTGTGCCCACAGACTCACTTTCTTGCAGTTGGCAAGATGGAAAGACCTTGTCTGGTGTTGGAATCTGTTTCTCTACCCCACAGAGACCTTACTGTTGGAATTGGCCGTGGTGAGATGTGATTCTGAAAGTCTTGAGGACTTTTTCTGGACTCGTGTGGGGATTTTTCTCCTAGAGGCAGAGGGGGAAAAATAATGGAAGACATCCTAGTGGCAGAGGGGTCTGCAGAACCAAGGGTCTATACTTTTTCATGGATAGACCCTTTCAGTACTCTTGAAAGGTTGCCCAACTGTTGTTGTTAGGAGGCAGTTGTGGGGCATTTCTCTTGGCGTGCAAATGCCTGGACAAGTATCATAAGATTCTTGGGTGCAGAGGATCATATCCAGAACATACGTCTTTCCCTTTTCACAAAATTCCTCACAAGAGACTCATCTCTGATGATCCTCCCAGTCAGAGGGAGTTAACAACCTTGGAAATTCAAAAGCTGCTAGAAACAGGCCATCCAAAAGGTCCCACCAGACCAAGCAGGTTCCAGAATTTACTCTGTTCTTTTTAATGCCAAATAAATCAGGGTACCTGAGACCTATCTTAGATCTCAGTCTTCTAAATCAATTTTTGAAGCCCTCCAAGTTCCGGATGGTCGTGGTTCAGTCCATTCTGCCTCTTCTACAGAAGGACAATTGGATGTGCTCTATAGATCTTCAGGAAGCGTGCTGTCACAACAGCATACAAATGCTCAAAGGTATTGGTGCTTTCAGCTGGGAGACATTCATTACCATTTCAGAGCCCTGCCCTTGTCTCACCACAGCCCCAAGTATGTTCAGCAAATGCATAGCAGTGGTGCCAGCTCATCTCACTGCATGGATTTAGTGTTTCCTTATTTAGATGAATGTCTCCTTTCCACACCAGTGAAGAATCTCCTAGAGAAGGCCAGGGATTACTTACTCCATTCGTGCCTATTCCTAGGAATCACAGTAAATCTTTCAAAGTCCCAACTTAAACCAGTTCAAGTCTTCTAAGTTTATAGGATCTCTCCTGGATAGTGACACTGCATTCTTACCCCAGAGCAGAATTAATTCCCTAAAATTGCATGTCAGATTCTAGACCATCCGTGTCCTCCTGCGAGACTGGTTCTTCAAGCCTTAGGTTCGATAGCGGCAGCAATCACTCTATCTACCTATGGCTCACTTTCATATGAAAATACTCCATTGGTCCCCTTCAGTACAATGGTTGATGCTTTGGCATTCGTTGAAGTACCCTACAAAGATTTTATGTATGCAAGGATTCCCTAATTTGGTGGATACAGTCCAGCGAACTTTGTCAGTGATGCCCATTTATCTTTCCTCCCTCGAAAGCCATGCTGACCATGGACACCTCCCATTTGGGGTGGAGTGGGCTTTTGTTGAGACTGTTTAGGGTGTATGTTCCCCAGAAGAGACCAATTTGCATATCAGTGTCTGAGATGAGGGCGGTCCTATTAGCATTGCAGGCCTTTAAGAGCTCTCTACCTCTAGGTATGATGGCTATCCAGACAGATAATGTCAGTGGTTGGCACACCAAAAATTAGGGGAAGCAGATGTTATCCCCTTTGCCTAGAAGCAATGAGTCTGGCAACGGCGATTTCCTTCAAATATTTTTTTTTAGTAATGCACATTCCACAGATATCTAACATCTTAGCTGACAAGCTCAGCACATCCATCCTGATGCCACAAGAGTGATTTCTCAATCCTGTAGTGACAGCAATAATTTTTTTGCCACTGGGATTAACCTTGTTGCAATCTCTCTGCCTCCCTCCTCAACAAGTGCCGTAGGTTCTTTGCCCCACTTCTCCCTCAAGGGAGTTGCCAGGAGATGATCTAGTCCACCCCCCCATTCTCCTGAATGCTTATCCTCTTGCTTTAATACCCAAATTTTTCTATAAAGCACAATGGTTGAAGAGCGAGGTAATCGCCAATGCACCATTGTGGCCCCTGCAGGTGTGGCTCCCATTCCTATGGTCTGATCTATCACACCTGTCGGGAATTATTTATCTGGATATTCAAGGCCTCAAGTTAACTGCATGGCTTCTCCAATTCCAGTGATGGCTAGACAGTCCAGGCTTTCCCCTCCCGTTCATTGTTTTTTTTATCCTGTTTGCAAACACTTTCTACCAGCAAGATTTACAAGAGTAAATGGATGAGATTTTCATTTTGGGCAGGACAAAGAAAGCTGGGTTCATTTACAGCTCACATTCCTGCTGTATTAGATTTTTTTGGCTTCAATTTTTTAGGGTGGTGCCAGTTTCTCCATCGTACTAGTCCAGCTTGCAGCCATCTCCAATTACCACATAGGACATAATGCCTTCCTCCTAGCATCTTCTAAAATTTGTAAGGCTTTTCTGAAGAGTACATTTATGGTAAGTGTACACAATTTCTGCTTAGACCTCCAGTAAAAGACCCTACTCCACCCCGAGATCTTGCTGTTGTATTACAAACTTTAACCCAGTCCCACTTTAAAACTTCGTCTAAGTCAGACCTACAGTTTTTATTTCTTGTTGCCATTATGTCAGCAAAGCGAGTTTCTGAACTCCAAGCACTCTTAAGTCTGCCATATTTGGTTTTGCACTAAGATAGAATGACCTTGCATACAAACCCTTCCTTCCTGCCAAAAGTTGTTTGAGTCGAACATGAGTCAAGTAATCAGTTTACCAAACTTTCCAAAATTTGACAATAAGGTACAATACGTGCTACATGTTTAGATGCACAGACATCTTCGTTTTTACTTCTGTAGAATAAAAGGATTTCGAAAAACTGAAACTTTGCATTTTCTGTGCTAAAACCAAATTGGTAAAACCAGTATCTAAAGTTACCTTAGCTATGTGGGTAATGTTTGTCAGTCTTCACGTCTTCCTTGACGGTGGGATTCTGTTCCGAGCCTTGGAACTGACTTGGCTGCCTACTTCAGCTTGCATCTTCCAAACTCTCGAGCTAGCCTGTACCCATAATGCTACTCTCTCTCTTACCTCAGATCTTGTTTTCTGCTCAGTGTGTCAGACGCGTGCTACTGCTCTCTAGCTTTGGCTTCTTAAATAAGTTTTTTCTTAAATATCCTATTCTCTGCTTGTTAGCACTTTCTCTTGATAGTATCTGTCTTTCCTTCTACCCGCTCCTCTCATTCCTTAGTGTGCGCATATGTGTTTTTGTTTTTAGCTATCCCTTAGTACTGTTGGTAGTTCTTTTTTGTACCTCTTTTACCTTTCAGGTGTGTGTATAGATTTAGAATGGCTGAAAAGTTTGAAGCCACAGCTAAATCTTCTAAGGGTACCTCCGGGTTTAAAAGGTGGCAGAAATGTGATCACAAAATGCCCAGTTCCAAACAGCCATGTGTGGTGCATGTGTTGTTTAGGGAAAGTTCACCTACAGGAAGATTGCTCTGTATGCCATGGATTCTCTGCTAGGACACTCACCAAACAGAGAAACAAACTTATCCTTAAAGGTTTGTTGAAAGAAGATTTCGAAGAAGCCATTTCTGGGTCCAAAATGGAAGCCAGTTCTTTCTCATTCTCCAAGAAAGAGCCCTGCCTCTGATGTTCATCGTGTTGCACTGCTGCAGTCATCACACTTGGGTTATCTGCCGCCAGGGGGTCCCGCAGTCTGTCTGAGTTCCAAAGTCTTGGTCCGGTGTCGGTTGCTGTAGCTTCTTCCTGACATCAGAGCGACAGGGGTATAAAAGAGGCAGCCAACGACATTTTCTCCAGTCTTTTTTGCCGCGCGGTGCCCGAAGCAAAAGCAGTTCGCAAGTGCCTGTCGGCCGACTCCTGAGATTTTCAAATCGAATTTCAGACCAAAGTCTTCAATAAAGCTAAGTACCCTGTTGGGGAACCTTTTCTTGCCTCAGTCCGATGTCAGAAAAAGTTAATAATTGCATTTCTTGTGGGAAGCAAATACCTCATAAGGATTTTCATTCTTATTGTATCCTTTGCCTAGGCTCGGGCCACGATGTCACAGGTTGTCGATTTTGTGCTAGGTTTAACAAACGAACTATTAAACGTCTGTTTGATTTCGCCTGACATTATTTTGGTAGAAAATTTAATTATACCATGCCGTCGGAGCAGCCGACGACCGGGATGCATAAAAAGCGCAAAGATAAGGACAGGCAGCCGAGATACAAACTAGACACCGAGGCCTCTGCTAGGCCAGTCGCCGATTCTCCGGTTTTCAGTGAGGCACCTACACAGCCCCTGACTACCACTGATTTAGAATTCCAGCCTGCATCCGACTCCCAAGCGGAGAAAGCAGTGCCTCCAGAGCCTTTATCTTTAGGCCCTTCCGACTCCATGGCTGATGGGGATTCCGGTGCAGTTGAAAGGCCGTCAGTTGCTGAAGGTGTCTGCAGACTGACTACACATACTATTAAATCCTTTGCAAAAACTGAAAACTCCATTAAAAGTAAGGAAGCCTGTTCAGCAGTCTCCAGTGCAAGGCCCCATGCCTAAGAAACGGATGCTTAAAATGGCTGAAGACTTAATTACCCTAATCAGGGCTTCCCATCCCCCACCTGGCAAAAGGCCTAGAAAGGAGGAGGACTACGCTTCCTCTGACCAGGTTTCCATTGCCTCAGATTCTTAGGAGGAACAGGAGTACTCTTTTTCTCCCTTATGAAGACTCTGATGTTGAAGAGTCTATTCCTTCAGCATCTCCCCCAGAAGACTACTCTTTTGGGGAAACTTTACATACCATGAGGGAACATTTCCACTGGGAAGGCCAGGATTACTCTGATTCTAAGAAAAGGCTCCGAGAGTTCCTCTTACTACCCCAGCACAGACCCCTTGCTATTCCACCTGTGTTAGACATTGTGGATGATGTTTACTCAGAATCTAGCCTCAACCCAGATTCATTACCTCCCGCACCAGCCAAACCAGACAGATACTACTGAGTCCCTGACTCACATAAATTCCTATATAAAAGCCCTGTTGCTGACCCAGAAACCATTTCCCAGGGTCCCAAAGGAGTTAAGGCCTCTAATGCTAAAAATCCTGTACCGGCTGAAAGGGATTCTAGAGCACTAGACAGATGGGGAAAGAAAATATATACCTCAACTACTCTAGCTATGAGGGCCTTAAATTGCCAGTTTCACATGCTGAAATATCAACAGTATTTGATGTCTCAATTAAAAAATGAGCACACGTACAAAGCAGCCTGATTACAAGGAAATGCAAGATTTGTTGCAAACGTACTTTGCAATGTGGATTTGATTCATTGGAAGCTTCTTGCAGAGCAGCTGTAACAGGGTCTGTCATTCGTAGGCATGCTTGGTTAAAAGAACTAACTTTACCTGATCATGTTAAAGCAAAGTTATTGGATGCACCCTTACAGCAGGATGTTTTATTTGGTGTGAAAGCAGAAGAGGATAAGGCAAAATCTATGCCCATTAGGCCAGGATTTTTTGCAGGTCCAACCCCCTTGTTTCAGCAGAAATTGGCCAACCAAAAACTGGTCCTTTCCAACTTCTGACAGACCTCAGAGGGGCAAATACAGACGCCCAAGGGGCAGAGGTCAGCCACAAGGCTCTTAAAAGCCACGATAATGGGGTGCCACAACCCAGAAAGGGAGGAGAAGACAGGTCTCAAACTATCAGAAGACAATCACAATGACTTACCCCTCAGACTGGCAAGCAAATCACTCTTGGCAGCTCCCTTGGGTGGAAAACTTGCACTTTTTGCTGACAATTGGCACATCATCACAAAAGACAAATGGGTCCTAAATATTGTAACTCAATGATACAACAGATTCCACTTTCACATTTCGCCTAAAAACCCTTGAAATCGGCTCTGCATATTGTTTAATACTATATTTGTGTTGCTTCTAAACTGTTTGCACTTTAAAAGTTAGTTTTTGTTTAATTTAACTGTTAGGCTAACACACTCAAGTGCGCTAGCCGTTTTAAAGCATTTACTGTTTGTTACTGTATCTTTTTCTTCTGTCTCTGAAAAAAAGAAAAAAAAAAATGTCCTTGTTTTCCCGCCTTACTTAACTAGAATAGTCCAGTCTTCAGATTTTGCTGATCTCTGGGCTTTGTCATAGTTCCTGTGCTATCCATATCCTTATTTGGATAGGAGGAAGCTTCTTTGTTCACCAGTGGGAGTGGGGAGCACTGAGCAGCCTATTTGTCCCTAGAGGAGTGGTTCCAGCCCAGCAACTTGTAGTTTATTGGCCATTTTGGGTCAATTCCTAGCTCTTTTCAACCCCCTGCTATAAAGCCTGCTTTTGCGCGAATTAGCATGAAGTTGCTCATAGAGCAGAATCGGGCAGCGCCGGTTAATCAAGTTTAAACTATTTCTGGCTCCGCAAAGTCTGCTCTTCAATTTTTCTATTAGAACTGCTCTACTTGCAATCTAAACAGTCTATTCTCTATCTGAAAAGCCCAGCATTTGCTCCTAAAGCATTTTTATACAGGTAAAGCACTCTTAAACAAAAAGAAAGTACTTCATTCACCTAAATTCCCTTGAGTACCCATTTCCCTATAGGTCCTTTCTGACTCAGTTACACAGCAACCTTTACACTATTCTAGCATGTCGAAGGGTCAGTTGCTGGCATCCTCTCCTGTTCAGCTGGTGAATCTGGGAATCTTGAGGCAATATTACAATTGCCTCATGTACACAGACAACCCTCTCCTCCTCCCAACAAATACAAATATATGTGAGAGATGCAACTATATAGCCAAACTGGAGGCTGAGCTCTCTCGACTCAGTACTGGCAGAACCAGTCAGGAGGAGAAGGTAACCACGCACACCACAAACCCAGTCTCACATAGACCTATCAAAACTGCAAACCAAACGCATAAACACACAAAAACATACTCGGAGGCTCTGATTAAAAATCTACCAAAACAACAGAGGCCTCCAAAGCAGACACCCAAGCGACCACTACCTCAAGACATACCACATGCAACACATAGTTCACAAAGTCAGTGTGCTAAACAGTGTCAGCCCTTAAGGCCAAACAACATGCCAGATACACTTGTAATAGGCGACTCCATAGTCAGACACACTGACGTCCCGCTCACCAGACTGAACAAGGAAAAGGTTACAGTAAGCTGCCTGTCGGGCGCTAGAATCCACCACATAACACAAGCACTCAGGTCACCCAAAGCAAGTACAAATACGACTCTGTCATTGTCCATGCTGGTGTGAATGACCTGAGACGTACCTCCCTGGACTACATGAAAAGAGACATAGAGGAGCTCTCTGATTATGTAGCCCAAGCCGGTATGACCCTGACCCTGAGCAGCATCTTACCCTCACCAAGAATGATGCCACAGGACAAAATAATCACCTTTAACAATTTGCTTAATTACTGGTGTCATTCTAAGGGGATCCAATGTCTGTCTGCTTGGGATAACATGCTTGACAAGCCACTCTGCTTTGCAAGGGATGGCTTGCACCTGTCACCCCTGGGCTTCTGGATATTGGCCAAGGCTCTTGCCACCCCCATAGTGCCTTTTTTAGGCAAGGCTCAAAAGACAAACCCACCTCCCTAGAAAACACAAGTGAAAAAAAACTAAGGGTAATGCTGCTCAATGCTAGAAGTCTAAACCTCAAGATGCACGCTCTCGAAGCCCTCCTCAGTATGGAGAACATTGATGTCTGTGCAGTGACTGAAACCTGGTTCAAGACTCCTGAGAGCACCCCAGCACTACCAGGTTTTACTTCATATCATGCTTTCCAGCCCCAAAACTTGGACCGAACCACAAAAGGAGGGGGAGTATCCATATTCATCAAAGATAGCCACACCTCCAGGTTAGTGGCAACGCACGAAGCATCGGAGACCATCCAGGTGCAACTTACCATAGGCAAAACTGCCCTACAGGTTGTAGCATGCTACAGACCACTCTCTCAAACTCAGGAACCCCACTCAGCCTTCCTGAAGACACTGGAGAGTATGAATGTCTCCCCAAATACCATCATATTGGGAGACTTCAACTACCCAAACATTGACTGGGAACATTACTCAAGCCTCAACACCCTAGCCCAAAGGTTCCTAGAATTCATAAACTCAAATGCGATGGAACAACTAGTCACCACTCCAAGAGGAGATAATAATATACTAGACCTGATCATCACAAACATGGGGACAAAATGCTCCACACCGGAAGTATACCCCTCATTGGTGAGATCAGACCATAAATTAATCTCACTGGAAATCCACATCCCGCCCCCACCCCCAGCACAAAAGACCACAGTGAAGTACTTCTCAAAAGCCGACTTCACACTTCTTAAGACTGAAGTGGTATCCTTCAAGGCCCCTGGGCCAGTGGAAACCACAACCCACACCGCTGAATCCTTTATAAATGCCTTCTACGGGCACCTTCAAGAATGCATGGATCATGCAAGCCCTAATAAAACAAAGACCCATTCCCCCAAAGGCAGGCGCCCTGTCTGGTGGGCCCCAGCCATTAACAAACTTTACAACAGGAGGAGGAAGCTACTACATGACAGAGCAAAATCCCTAAAAGGGAAGGCATCTCTGATCAGTACTAGCAAAAAACTACGATCACTCGTAAAATCATCCAAGGACAACTTTGAGAGAAACATCGCAAAAGGCGCAAAAGACAATCACAAGGCCTTTAGCTATGTTAGAAACCTGGGTGGAAATTCCCAGATATGCTCAGAGTTGGTCCAGAATGACACACAATACACTGAACCCACAGACATTGCCAACATTCTGGCAGACAGGTTGTGCAAATTTCTCCGCCCCCTCCCCCCAAAAGGAGAAATATCTGTCCCAGCAGAGTGTAGCCTCCCTAACATCTCAGATTCCCAGGTGAGAGCCGCCCTCTCCAAAGCTAAAAACACAGCATCAATGGGACCGGACGGTGTCCCTGGCTGCGTGCTACATGAACTCCAAGAGGAACTAAATCCGCACATAAGGCTGCTGTTTAATCTTAGCCTTACTACAGGATATGTACCCAAAGAGTGGCGTACAGCAACAGTGGTCCCACTCCACAAAGGCGGTGCTTCTACGGACCCTGGAAATTACCGCCCCATAAGCTTAACGAGCCTGGTCTGCAAAGCTATGGAAAGGATCATTATGGAACTCATAAACAAAGACATTGGGGACATACAGACATTGGATCCTACCCAATTTGGCTTTGTCAAGGGCAGATCCTGCCTTTTGAACTTGGTCAACTTTTTTGAAACTGTCACTAAGGCCATTGATGAGGGTAAGGCAGTTCACACAGCCTACCTTGACCTTGCAAAAGCCTTTGACACAGTATCCCACTCGGGCATCATAGACAAACTCACCAGCTTAAATGTAAACCCATATGTCACAAGATGGGTTGCAAACTGGCTCAAGGACAGAACCCACAAGGTCAGAATTGCTGGAGCCATGTCAGACTCTAAGCCAGTCACAAGCGGTGTCCCACAGGGCTCAGTCTTGGGACCCCTCTTATTCGGCATTTATTTTTCCAAGGTGCAAGCAAACATAAGAGGATTGTGGCTGACAAAGTTCGCAGATGACTGCAAACTGGGCGCCATAATTGATACTCCAGCGGACACAAGCATCCTTCAGAGAGGCCTCATAGAAACGGATAATTGGTGCCAGAGCCATGGCCTTAAACTGAACGCCAAAAAATCTATAGTCCTACCCTTTGGGAAAAACAAGGTACCCACAAATTACCACATAGGTGGTAAGCCATTAAGTACAGAAGAGGTAATCAGGGACCTTAGGGACCCAAGTTGACAGTAACCTCTCATTTGACACTCACATTGCCAAGGTGGTTAGGAAGACCACCTATATTGCCCACCTTATCATGAAGGGATTCACATCCAGATCAAGAGAGGTCATTGTGCCCCTGTACTCTTCCCTTATCAGGCCCATGATTGAGTACAATGCCCCATTTGGGATGTATCTTACCCGACAACCTGCAGCAGTTGGAAAGACCCCAAAAGTTCCTCACCAAGAGGATAAAGGGTCTCAAACATATGCCATATGCTGCCCGGCTGAAGAAACTCCAGCTCTGAGTCGCATACTGCCTACTCAGAGGTGATCTATGCCCGACGTACAAGGCCATGTCCAACCCGGAATTAATGGACATGCTCCACCTCAGAAAATCCAAATCCATCAGAGCCACGAGAGCAAGAGATTTGAACCTCAACACAGAAATAAATAGGACGTGCTGGAGGGACAGATTCATAACCCAGAGGCTCCCTACACTCTGGAACAGAATCCCAGTCCACGTTAGGCAGAGCCCCTCACTAGCTCTCTTCAAGAGAAATCTTGACGAGTGGATGGGAGATCGTAGGTTTACCCCGGGGGTCATCTCTGTGTCACTACTAGACAGAGGCACAGTAAACTAAACCCTAAATGGGCGTAGTATTCTCATCCCAAGGGGTGGCGAAAGCCGCGCACACTCTGGCTAGGCTTATAAATGCCCTAGGGCAGATAGCCTAATACGAACCTATGAAAACTTTACCAAGGATAAAAGGGACGCCAAACCTGCCATCAAATCAATGGGCAGAGGCTCAAAGACAAATTACAGCACTCATGGACATGAGAGCCATTCAACAGGTTCCTACACAGGAGCAAGGACAAGGATTTTACTCAAGACTCTTTCTGGTTCCCCGAAAGGACAAAGCCTGGAGACCCATTCTGGACCTTTCAATTCTAAACACATACCTGGAAGTATCCAAATTCAAGATGCTCACACTACAGCAACTTCTTCCCATGCTGGGCAAGAAGGCTTGGCTAGTAACGTTGGACCTCAAGGAGGCATACCTGCTTGTCCCCATCAGACAAAATTGCAGAAGATAACTCCGATTTATAGCAGGTACAACTAATTACCAATTCTCTGCACTGCCCTTTGGCTTATCTGTTGCGCCCAGGGTCTTCACAAAATGCCTGGCACCAGTAATTGCATACTGCAGACAGAGGAATCCAAATAGTTCCATACCTGGACTGCCTTATTCAAGCAGACAGCAAGGACATTCTTTTAAAACATCTGGCATTTGTAAAAAACCTACTAAGTTGCCTAGGGTACACAGTAAACGAAAAGAAGTCAAAACTAGTGCCCTCACAAGACATAATATTCCTGGGTGCCAGCTTAAATACAACGGCCCAGATGGCTTATCTCACGCCAGAAAAGCAAGGACAACTGACTCAATACTTCAAAACGATGGCAACAAAGACCCACCTCCCTGCAAGAAAAATTCCGCAGGCCTTGGGATTCATGGCATCTTGCATACTACTAATACCATATGCCAAACTGCATATGAGGAAATTACAATGGTACCTAAAAAGCGTATGGACTCAACACAGCCACAGCTTGGAAACAATAATACCACTAATTCCCTGCCTTCAACATGAGTTTCTATGGTGGGTTCGGGCATGTCACCTCAACAAGGGTCTGCCTTTCACCTTGCCCACAGCCAGGCTAACAGTGACAACAGATGCATCGGATTATGCCTGGGGAGCACACATGGCAGGACAGTGTATTCAGGGCAAATGGTCTGCAGATCAAATGCATCTCCACATCAATCAAAAAGAGATGCTAGCTGTACAAAATGCCTTTCAAGGACCTCCTACATCCAGGACAACTTCTAATAAAGACTGACAACACCACAGTGATGTGGTACATAAACCAGGGGGCACACATTCCTACCCCCTATGCAGGCAAGCAATGACCTTGTGGAACACAGCACTGACCTACCAAGTTCAACTACAAGCACAATTCCTGCCAGGAAAGAAAAATACATTGGCAGACAAACTAAGCAGAAATATCATGGATCCTCACGAGTGGAAACTAGACCCACAAGTATTCACAATGATGACTCAAAAATGGGGGAGCCCAGACATAGATCTGTTTGCCTCCCCCCAAAACTACCAACTGCAAAAGTTTTGCACAAGGACATACCACACACTAGCTTGGAAACTGGACGCCCTCTCATTCAGTTGGAAAACGCTAACAATGTATGCCTTTCCTCCACTGCCTCTTCTGGCAAAGGTGCTGCTAAAAGCCAGATTAGAGAGGCCACAAATGATACTCATTGCTCCAGACTGGCCACGCCAACACTGGTATCCAATATTAAGGAACATGGCTCAAAGCCTACCATGGATTTTACCTCGTATTCCTCACCTGCTGACTCAGCAAAAGAATCAGATTCTACACAGCCAGCTCAAGACTTTAAATCTGGCTGCATGGCAGATTATCTAAACAACCAGTCAGCACTTCTCTCTACAACTGTTATGGATGTCATTCTGGAGGCCAGGAGACCCAGCACTAAGAAAACCTACTCAGACAAATGGAAAAGATTCTGCGCCTGGAACCAGGCTAAAGGCCAAAATCCTCTTGTCCCAAATATTCCTCAGATTCTGCAATATTTAACTGAGATGTTGCACAAAGGCCTTTCCTTTTCATCTATAAAGATCCACGCTTCAGCTATTTCAGCTCATTACAACACTGATCCTCCTATTTTTTCACATCCATTATTAAGACAGTACCTCAGAGGGGCTAAGAACATACGACCGCCCCGAAGAGCACCAACACCAACTTGGGACCTCAATTTTGTTTTGGAAAAACTTACACTACCACCCTTTTAGCCAGCTTTTTCAGCTGATTTACAATTTTTATCATGGAAAACTGCCCTGCTGCAAGCAATAACTTCAGCACGAAGAGTCTCGGAGCTACAGGCCCTAATGGCAGTGGAGCCTTTCATCAAGACAGAATCTCTTTACGAACTAACCCTTCCTTTATGCCAAAGGTAGTATCCAGTGTGGCTGTAAACCAAACCATTCATTTACCTACCTTTTATCCAAACCGCCAGAATAAAGGGGAAAGGCTCCTACACTCTTTGGACATTCACAGGCAATTATGTTTCTTCTTGGATAAAACAAAGGTTTTCAGAAAATCTGATCAGCTCTGTGTCCTATGCTGTAGGATCTCAAGGAAAGCCTATATCAAAACAGACCATTTCAAAATGGATAGGACATTGTATCTGTTTCTGCTACACGCACCATGGGAAACCTGTACCTGGTAACATTAGGCCTCATTCCACCAGGGCTACAGCAACATCAGCAGCCTTTCTCAGAGGGGTACCAACCAAGGATATTTTGGAAGCTGCAACTTGGAGTTCAGTGCACACCTTCACCAAGCAGTACCACTTGCCTCTAGACTCAAAAGCCAGAGCTGGCTTTGCCACTGCAGTTTTGCAGGGCCTACTAGCTTCTCCAAACCCTGTTTAGTACCAACCGCCCAGCCTTAGCTTTGGGATTCAACCCAAGTGTGATGACTGCAGCAGTGTAACACGATGAACATAGTACAGTTTTGTACCTACCATAAATGTAGATGTTAGTGCTCACACTGCTGCAGTCCAGGTTACCCTCCCACCTTCCCCTCTTCTTAAATCTATAGCTCCCTGTTTATACAATCTCTAAGATGTATTTCTATATGGTGTATTTGCTTACAGCTGTAGCTATTGTTTTCTACTTATGTAATTTACTTAGGATTATGTATTGCCTTCCTATTTGGGGGCACCTGACATCTGGGGCAAGAAAAACTGAAGAAAATGGTGTTGGCTGCTTCTTTTTATACTCCTGTCACTCTGACATCAGGGAAGAAACGACAGCAACTGACGCCGGACCAAGACTTTGGAACTCGGGCCGACTGCGGGACCGCCTGATGGTAGATAACCCAAGTGTGATGACTGCAGCAGTGTGAACACTAACATCTACATTTATGGTAGGTACAAAACTGTACTTTCCTAGTTCCTCGGAACTGCTTAAGAAATTATCGAAGCAACCTTCTGTATCCAAGTTCCTTGGCACCGAATGGTAAGAATGAATCAGTACCTACTAAAACTATGGAACAGAGCTCTACTGCCATGGCACCAAAAGATTCGTCTATGCAGGAGCAGCCTACAATTGTGGTTCCAAAATCAGTATATTCACCATCTATTGGCCCATTTAAGGATAGACCACCAAGCCCCTTCCTCGATCTGAGACCCCCCCCCCCAGGTCTCTTTCGACTGCCTTGGTTTGATCCACTAAGAGCCTCTCTGAATCAGACAGACTGGTGCTCCTTACAGTGAGGGGATTGCCTTTGGTTCCTAGCCAGACCAGCACCAACAGTTCTTTCTCCTCCAACTCCAGTTGAGTCATTGGAACCCACGGTTCCGACATTCCCAGCTTTGACCATCTCTGTTCTGATAGCAGCCCTTTGGAACAGAGGATTGTCTTGAGCATCTCTGGAGTTTAGCTTTGGAGGCGTCTTGGGGTTGAGACTCCATGGCCGGTTCCGAGGTACATGGATCAACTTAATTTATTTCAGAGCTTTCCATGGTCCTTGGTGCTTTGGCCTCCATAGGATCGACTCAGGCTTTGGTTTTGGGGCGGGAGGTCACTTCTTTGTTGTGGTGTGGGACCTCAGTTCTGACTGAGTCTATTTCAGTTCCTGGCTCCCATCCCTCTACGGGTGGCTGGCTTTCCAAATCATGGAGAATCCTTGTCCATTGGGGACTCTATCTTTGCCATCCTTGTTAGACGTCTACATCCCCTCGACCAGAACCCTCATTGGTCTCTTCCCCCATGACAGAGCACAAAACCCCCAAGTAATACCCTCCTTGGTGGTTTCCTCACTTCCTGGAACACCCCCCCCCCCACCCCCACAGAAGTACCTGCAAAGAAAAAGTGCAACAGGAAGCACTTATGACTCCCCGGAGAAGTCGTATACTGAGGATGGAGACTTTGATGAAGGGGAAGGCTCCCCCAGGTCACCCCCTGATGATTCCTTTGGGGACATCCTAGAAATCCTGAAACAGAGGGGTGGCTGGTCTTCCTTCCATCCAACCTTCCTCAGAGGAGTTTGTATACTTGGTGCTTTTCATGCCCAACCCTAAATCTCCTGGATTTCTCTGTCCACTGAAGAGGTTAAGCTAATTGCTCAGCAGGAGTGGAAGATTCCCGACTCCAACGAACTGATAGACTTTACCAGGATCCTTTCCGCACCAAAAGAGCAGCACTGGTCCAAAGGGATACCCATAGACGCCATTGTGATAAGCGGCAGCTACCAAGAAGGGATTTGCTGAGGAAAGTCTCGACTATCTATCCTCCTGCCAAGTAGTCTAGGATGATGGATAGGTTTGGGAAGTGCATTCACGCGCCTTTGCTCTCAGGTCCTTGAACTACATATTGCACTTACTAGGTTGCCGAGGGATCTAACCAAAGAGCTTTCAGATACCTTATCAGGAGCAGTGGCTGAAGGAGCAGAAGACAGTTGCCTCGCAGGTTGCCACCCTTGAAGCAGTTTCTAATTTGTCCATGAGGCTCATTGCCCAGGCAACTGAAAGGGCAAGAGCGGCGGGTTCAGGCATAGCCATGAGAAGGCACTCCTGAATACGCTTAATGTGACTTTGTGGAGCTATTTAAAGCATCCTTCATCAGTGCCCTGTTTGTTTTGATCCTCCCTTCTTTGGTCCTAAGGTTAAAGACACACTAGCCAGATGTGAAAAAGATGGGAAGACTCTGTTTGCCATAGGCGTATGTTTTTCCACTCAACATCCTTACTCCAGGAACCAGAGAAGTGGGCGACTGTGGTTAAAAAAATTCCCAAGGGCCTTTCCAGGATTCATATGGCAAGGACTTCCCTGAGGCAGAGGGGGAAGTAATGGAAGGTGCTGCCCTAGAGGCAGAAGTGGCCCGCAAAACCAGGGGTCCAGAGATTTCCTACTCTTGTTACTTTCTACCAGTGCTCCTAAACAGGGGCCTGATGCCTTCCTCTGGAAGCAGTCGGGGGATAACTATCCTTACCTACCTGCCTGGCAGCATATAACTTTGGACAAATTGGTGCAGGGCATGTTCTACCCAAACAGCATTAGCAGAAATCCAAAAACTGCTTGACGAATCATCCAAAAAGTCATATCAGGCCAAATAGGATCCGGGTTCTACTCAAGGTACTTTTTTAGTACCCAAAAAACAGGGGACTGGAGACTCATTCTAGACCTCATCCATTTCAACAAGACAGTACAGCAAACCAAATTTGTCTGATCTTGGTAGTCTATTCTTCCCTTTTATGGAAAAAACTATTTGATGTGGTCTAGAGACCTCCAAGACATGTATGTCCACACAAATATGGACAAATGCTCAGAGGTTCCTGCGCCTCTGGCTGGGAGCCATTCATTTCCATTTCAGGGTGCTGCCGTTTGAGCTCGCCTCGGCCCCCAGGGTTTTCACCAAATGCATGGCACTGGTAGCAGCTCACCTCAGACTGCAAGGTTTTTGAGTATTTTTGTACCTCGGCAACTGGCTCCTCACCACTACCATCAGGCTTCAGAACGGGCAAGAGATTACACTGTGTCTGTTCATCGCTGGGCATTACTGTAAATCATGAAGAATCTAATCTGCATCCATCTCACCATCTAGAATTAATCGGTGCTATGTTAGACACAATTGCAGGAATTTTCTCTTCCTAAGGAAAGGCTACAAAGAATCCTCTCCCAGGTCAGCCAAATCATCTGGTGCAAAACTGCTCCAGCCAGACTAGTCCTTCAAGCATTAGGCTTGATGGCATCCTCAATCACTCTGGTCCCATTAATGAGATATCACTTGCATTTACAGTGGCTACTAGCTTCCTAGTAGTCCCTGATAGATCAACCTATGTCTCCTCACATTCTGATTACTAATCACTGCAAGCAGGATTTGGAATGGTGGCTACACTCACTGACATTCTTATGGGCCGACCATTCATCCTTCAACCCAAACAATAGTGACCACGGATGCCACCTAGGTAGGGTGGGAGGGCATTATCTGGGAAGGACAGTCCAAGGCACATAGTTGCAATGGGAGGTTAGCATGCACGTCTTTATTCTAGAGATGAAAGCCATGCTATTAGCATTGCAAGCATTTCAAGATACCCTCCATCTAGCAACCGTAGCAATTCAGATGGACAAACATGTCTGTAGTCTGGTTTATCAACAAACGAGGAAGGAAACAAATCTTAGCTTTTGTGTTGAGAAGGCCTCAGTGTTTGGCAATGGGTGATTTCTTCCAACTGCTTTCTAGTGGCAACGCACATTCTGGGGAGCTCCGACATGATTGCGGACTGGTTGAGCAGATCCATTTTGATGCCTCACGAGTGGTGCCGAAAAGTGTCTTCCGTCACTGGGGCCAACCTTGCTGTGGTCTGTCTGCATTCCCCCTGAACAAGTGCAACAGTTACTTTGCCCTCATCCCCCCTCCGGGGGAGTCACCGAGAGAGACTGTTCATGATTGGCCCCCTGGTCTCCTGTATGCCTTTGCCCCATTTCCCCTGATAAACCAATGTCTAAAGAAAACTTCCACAAAGAAAGCCAAGATGTAGGAAAAGACCATCCTCATTGCCCTGTTATGGCTTCGGCAGGTTTGGTTTCCCTTCATTTGGCTTCATCTACTTCAGAAACCTTGGATTCTGGACCCAGCTCCAGATCTGTTATCTCACCCAGAAGGAGTGGTTCATCTAAATCTCCAACATCTCAAGGTCCCCTGCATGGCTTCTCCAGTTCTCGTGATTGCCAGGCATTCCCTCCTTTCCTACCCTGTCCACCAAATCATTGTGGCCCATTACAAGCCCTCTATTAGGAAACTGTATCAGTAAGTGGGAAAAGTTTGCTAGATGTCCTCTTTGCCATTGTTCTAGAACCTTATACAGTTGGTACATAAGGTGTTGGATTTTTTAGCTGACCTTTATCAAAGTGACTC
Organism: Protopterus annectens; assembly: GCF_019279795.1. Taxonomy (NCBI): domain Eukaryota; kingdom Metazoa; phylum Chordata; order Ceratodontiformes; family Protopteridae; genus Protopterus; species Protopterus annectens. The sequence goes on along the minus strand of NC_056728.1, from coordinate 1,410,155,410 downwards.
TTCTGCCTCTACCATTAGAGTCCATCTGACTGCCATATCAAATTTCCTTTCTGCTTTCCATGGTTCATCACTTGTATCGCATAAGTTTTGTAAGGCCTTTTTGAAGGGCATCCTTATGTTGAGGCCTCCTTTCAAGGAGCCCATAGATGGATTTACTGACCATTCTACAGTTTTAACACTCCACCCCCCCCCCCTTTTGAGCCATCAGCTGCATGCGACTTAAAATTTCTGACTTGGAAAACTTATTTTTAGTAGCTGTCCCCTCTGTGAGAAGAGTTTCCGAAATTTAAGCCTTATTCTGTAAACCTCCCTACATAATTTTTTCACAAAGACAGAGTTTCCCTCAGAACTAATCCCTCCTTTTTGCCAAAAGCAGTTTCAGAAGTCCGTCTCAACCAAACACTGCCAGTCTTCTTTCCTAATTTCTCCAATAAAGGAGAATATAGTCTACATTTATTTACACGTACATAGACAACTATATTTTTATCTTCACAGAACTAAGGATTTCAGAAAATCTGACCAGCTATTTGTTGCCTTTTCTTCGGTAACCTTGTTACAAAGGTTAACTTAGCAAAATGGCTTGGACATTGCATTACCTTTATGTACAATTCAAAAGGGCTTCACCTTTCACATCCAGTGAAGGTGCACTCAAGTAGAGCTGTAGCAACTTCAGCAGTTTTTCGCGCAAGACCTTCTTTGGATGATATTTGTGCAGCAGCAGTTTTTCACGCAAGACCTTTGGAAGGTATTTGTGTAGCACCCACATGGTCTTCTCCACATACCATTATCACTCAATTACAAATTGGATCAGGTCTCTAGGGGGTGTGGATCTTTCGGTTCAGTGGTGCTCAGGAATATTCTTTGTGCTACCTCCCAGGATTCAGGTAGCTAGCGTCTCTGTCCCACTGTCAAGGATGACATGAAGACTGACATCAGATTAAGAAGTTATATCGTACCATAACTTACCTTATGTGTTGTCTGTCTTTACTAATCCTTGACATTCCCCCTACTTCACCCGGCATCAGACTTAGTGGACCGAATATTCCCCAAGACTAGCTTCATATTAGGAACACAGATGTGGTTTCTCTCTTATATTTGTGTGTGTGTGTGTGTGTGTGTGTGTGTGTGTGTGTGTGTATATATATTTTTTTCTCTTGCTGTTATGCAAACTCTATGTGAGGTAATCTAGAGAAGAGCATTATGGGTAGAGCCTAGCTTGAGAGTTTGGAAGGCGCGAGCTGAACTAAACTGCAGAGTTGGTTCTGAGGCTCTGAACGAATCCCACTGTCGAGGATTAGTGGAGATCGACACAGATGAAGTGTTATGGTAAGAGAACTTCTTAATTTTGCAGTTCCTTTGTATATGCTGTAAAAGGATTGTCCTTGCCTAAATTTCCAAAGGCTGATTTGACTAGATCCATGGTTACATCCTCTGCCTTTTGGGCCAGAGATTCAATTGATGACATTTGTGCTGCGGTCATTTGTTCCAGTTCCCATACCCTTATTGCTCATTACAAGTTGGACATATCCAGGCAAAGGGCTGCTTTTGGTTCCAAGGTTCTTCTAAATGCCCTTCCATGGGAGCACCCAAGATTATCATAGTTGGGAACACTCTCATATGCTGAGGCATGAATGAAAATGACATCCGATATTGGTTATGCACTTGCCGTAACTATGCGTCTGTGTTGTCCATTTTCATTCTTTCAACTCCCCAGCCTCCTTCCCCCAATCCTTATCCTTTGGGAGTGACCTGATGAGGTATGTGGGAACCATTCTTCCCAGTTTGAGGCCCTACTCTCTCTCTCTCTCTGTGTTCTGTTTGTTATAATTATCATAAGTATACCTTTAGGAATATTTAACAGCAGCAAACGCCATCCGAGGTAATCGAGCAAGTAAGCGGCATTATGGGTAAAGGGAGGAGCCTAAGAGTTGGATCCAACAATCTGAGCTGGGCAGAGTTGGATCCAAGACCCATGCATTGAGGATGCATAGTTATGGTGAGTACGTAACTTTAATTTACGTTCCGTAAGGGCAAAGCAATTTTGCAGACAAGCTGACAAGGACAGAGCTTCACAAATGTGTGATTCTCCCTTTGAATATAGCCAGGGAGATTTACCACAAGCTTCCCCAAAGAATGGACACAACACCTCCACCTTCATCTTCAAATGACTGGGTGGATGATAGATTCTTGACCTTCTAGGCACCTTTTTTTCTCCTCAGTATGTGCAACCGGTATTTAAGCAGACAATCCTGCTAGTAAGGTGGGCAAGTGGAAAAGACTTTAGTTGGTATCATTCCTAGAAGCAGGCCCCTTTTAGGCCCAGATGCCTCTGGTTCTGCAGTATTTGTGCGAGTTATCCTTTGGCCTCTTACTCATTTGTCAAGATTCATTTCTTAGCTATATCTGCTTGTCTGCCCTAAGATTACCCACTCCTTTTTTAACTTTTAAGTTGAAGTAGTTTTTGTAATGGGCATTTACATTCTTTACTTATTGCTTTGACTTCTGTTAGAAGTGTCTAGATGACAAGCTCTTATGGTAACCAGTTCTTGTCTCATTTATCCCGACAGTAGGATTAATTTGAGAGCAAATTCTTCTTTCGGTTAATGTATTTCCACAGTTTATACAAGCCATGCTATTCATTTTTGTTTCTCTTTATAGAAAAAAAGGGGGTGAGCTTTCTGTAGACACTTAGTACTCTTGGGGAATTCTGATACTACGTGGACATGACTAAAACCTTTCAGGAGTGCTTGATCATCTGCTTTCTATGACTGTAAAAAAAAAGGGGGCCAAGCAATGTCTAAACAGACAATTTTTAAATGCTTGTCTCATGTTATTGTCGCTTATTATTCTTGCCATAAGTCACCTCTCGCCATAAGTCACTTCCAGGCAAAGGTAAGGCCCATTTTTCCAGAGGTCTGGCTACTTTTGTAACTTATTGGAAAGGGATGACGCTAGAAGTATTCTAGAGGCAGCAACTTTATCTTCTGTGCATTCAATTAACAAAGCTGCAGCCCTAGAAGTATTCTCCAGGTGCTCCTGGACTATCACTGTTCTTCATCCTTTGATTTCTAAGCAGAGGTAATCTTCCCAAACTGCTTAGGCTAATGCAACAGATCTAATGATAACTTTAACTTCCACAACTGTTTTAGGTTTAACATAATAGTTGATCAAATAGATCCCTGCTGCAGTAGCTGCACCCTCCTACACACTATATTTGTTATGCCAGGGAGTGTAATCTGTTAGTTAGATGCTCCTAAGACAAAGGTCTGATGTTTTTGGAGTTCTGTCTGCCGACTTTATTCTACTTGTCATGTGGGACAATGGTTTGAGGCTTGTCTGTTCCTTGGCTGGGGTTGCCTATACCATTAGGCTGCTGCAATAGTGATTCATTTGAATATCTACTGTTCTGGAAAGTTTACTTCCCTTTTTAGGTGAGAGTCAGTCATGGGGCTGCCTGTCTTGGAGCCTGCAAGCTTCCCTACATCTGACTCCCTCTGGCATTTGCAGCTATACATCCCTCTGGTCTGGAATCCCCAGGCTGTGCCATCCAGTGCTCTGACTGGATGTTGCCCAAGTGGCAAACCAAGCCATTTCCCTTTCTTCTGGAATGGTGAAGCTATGTGTTGCTCGTGCTCATATTCTTGCTCTCCTCCTCCCTCTGTGCGTGCTAATTGAACACAACTTGACTAGGTCCCAGTGAAGTCTTTATTCTTCCTGTGCCATGGGAGCAGGGCAACTGCATATTTTTACTGTACAATTTCTGACCTTAAATGTTTTGTCCTTTTCAGTATTACTTTTGAAGCATTTGGGGATCTTAATAGAGGTAGACATTGTTTTCGGCTAACTTCTGTACCACTTTTTCCCTTTAAGCTGATATCCTCCTGATGCAAAGCATCTCTGACGCTCTAACCCTCTCAAGAGGTGTGAGATAACCAGCTTTTCCTTTAAAACCATTTATTTAAATTCTTCTTAGATATTACAAGTTACACTTCTAGTGACCTGTATGGTAATACTTTTTTGTACTTCTCTATTTTTTGTCCATGTTTTAGCCAAAAACGTTCTGTTTGTATTTTGTTGGTTCTGGGACCCTAGTTTTATAGCTTAATTTGCAGTAGTGTGAATATTTATCGCTGTAAGATTTTAGCATTGTTTATACATTAATACTGTATTTCTATTTCGTAAGTATAATCTCATGCAAAAGGTAGCTGGGGCCTCAGTTTTGTAGCTTCTTTCACAGTTGTGGCAGAACTGTGATCTGCCAGATTTGAGCCTCATTTAGTCATTTTATTTCAGAGTTGCTAGTAGATTTCTGCATAGTCTGATCCCTTAGTCAGTTGTGGAATTGTAGTAGTGTCAGTATTGTGAGTTCTGCTCCAGGATTTGTGCTTTAGTACTTTTTATAGCTGTATATACCCGCTTAAAACTGCATTCCAGGACATTTGTGTACCTTAATACTGTTTTCTGTTCTTTGGGTCTACTAAAATACGCTGTAAGTTTCTGAAATTCTAACCACAGGACTTGAGCTCTAGTTTTAGCTTTGATAGGATCCCTGTCCAGCAAGTAGTACAAAGCTACATCTACCCAGGGTCAATACTCTCTTGAGAGCTAAAAGTTTCTGAAATTCTAACCATAGCACAAGAGCACCAGTCTGAATTTTTCACTAATCCTCCTACCCTATTCTTTGGTTTTAAAAGGCTGTGTCTGTGGCTTCCACCCCTTATGGTAATCTGACTTCCAAAGTCCCCCCCCCATTCATTACTGTTGCCTGTTGTGTAACCTATTTAGGCACTTTTCCACCCATTATGTTTGATGTACAGTGGATATAAAAAGTATACACCCCCCCCCCTGGGGGGGGGGGGTAAAATGCCAGGTTTTTGTGTTATAAAAAAGACCACAATAAATCATTTCAAAACTTTTCCCACCTTTTAATGTGACCTACAACCTGTACATTTCAATTGAAAAACAAACATCTGTTAGGGGAAAAAAATATAAAAAAAAAAAACTTACAATACACTGGTTGCTCAAGTGTGCACACCCTTAAACTAATACTTTGTTGAAGCACCTACCAAACACATATGACCAAATACTTTAGCTCTCCTGGACAAAGCCTCTAAGGAGTTAGACATCCCTGACTGTGCAGCCAAAGCCTCCCTGTCTTACTCTCCTCTCTCAAGTGACTAGACAGTCATTGAGGGTATAGCTGTGATGCAGCTGAAGCCTCAGCCAGGTCAGCTGCATCAGCTTCAGTATTAGGAAGATATTCATGACCACGACTACAGCCCTCCCAGAGGATTTCATGGCCAAACTCCTGGATGCACGTTTGAACCACTCAGCACTTTTTGGTGAAAAAGTGGCTGACCTTTTCAAATTCTTTCAACAGAAAGATAAAGAATTACAGGACTTGAAACACATCCTGTTCTCGCCTGTTCCCAAGTTCCAGAGGAACTACCCGTCCAAGACCCAATTTATCAGGAAGTCCTCCACACCTGCTGCTGCCTGGTCTAGAAGACCTGCTAGAAGACTACCTTCTCTGTGTAGGCTGTCTCAGCCTTCCAGCCAAAGGCCTCCCTTTCCTGATAATTCAGGTAGTGTCTGACTGCCTGCCAAAATTTCATCCCCCCTTTCTACCCATCTCTCTCGCTGTCTCCCTGCATGGTCACTCATTACCACAGACAAGTGGGTCCTGTCCATTCTACAGGACGGCTACTTCATTTCCTGGATCACTCCCCCATCAAGGATGGGCATACTACAGCCCCCACCCAGTCAACTATCCCTCCATCGGGTGCTACAAACCCTACTTCAGGGCACCATAGAGCTAGTTTTGACACGAGCAAAAAGAAAAGGATTCTATTCCATAATCTTTTTGGTACCCAGAAAGGAATGTCCATGGAGGCCAGTTCTAGACCTGTCTTGCCTCAACCCCTTCCTAAAGGTCCCTACTTTCAGGATGCTTTCCCCTACCCACTCTTTCCCACTCATCCTTCCACAAGGGTTCATGGTAACCCTGGACATAAAGGATGCTTGTCTTCACATACCTCTAAAGCCCTTCTTCAGGAAATAACTGAAGTTTCTGGCAGGCCCATATCACTTTCAGTTCTTTGCCTTCCCTTTGGGCTTTCTGCTGCACCCAGGATATTCACCAAATGCCTTGCTCCGGTCATCGCCTTCTGCAGGGAAAAGGGAATTTGGTTATTCCCTTACCTAGACGACCTAGTCCGGGCAAAAGACAGGGAAAGTTATCCAAGCCATTCCCAGGACCTTCTGGTTATTCTCCACCTCAACCCTAAATAGGATATTGTCTTCCTGGGTTGCAGAGTCCGAACAGACCTCATGAAGGACTTTCTTCCAGCAGAAAACTTGTTTTACTGGTAGCCTTGACCTTGGCCAAAAGGGTCTCAACCACCTCAATTCTGCTGTACAGTCAACAGAACTGATTGCAAGGCAATTTCTCAGACTTCTAGGCTACATAGGAGCTACCATCCCCATCTTGCCCTTAGCAAGGATGCACATGAAATTTCAGTGGTACCTGTGGTCGGTGTGGACCCAACACTCCACCCACTGGAGTTCAGGATCCCACTGCTCTCTGCCTACATCAGGAGCCGAGATGGTGGGTGGCTCAGGTAGTCCAATACCCAGGTCTGCCTCTCCAACCACCCCCTTCCTCCCAAACCATGTGCACAGATGCCTCAGCCCTGTGCTGAAGAGTGAGACTGGGGACAAGAAAGGTACAAGGTTTGTGGACAGACTGGCAAGACCACATAAACGTGAGAAATGAGGGCCATTCTTCTGGCTCTACAGGCCTTCCAGCCATACCCAGAGCAGGGCCCTCTAAAGATATTCGGACAACATCACAGTCCTGTGGTATCTCAACAAGCAGGGAGGGACCAAAATCCTACCTTCTATGCAGACTAGCCTTGCAGCTGTGGGAACTGGCTACCACACAGGAATCACCCTCCAGGCAGTCCACATCACATCCCTGCACAACAACCAGGCGGATTACCTAAGCAGAACCACCTCAATCAATCAAGAAAGGATGCTGCCAAGACGTTTTCTTGACAATTGTCCACAAGTGGGTATTCCAGAGAGAGACATGTTTGCCGTCTCCATAAACAGACAGCTTCCTGGCTATAGCACCAGGACCCCAGACCCAAAGGCATTAGCAACATATGCCTTCTCATGACCTGGAAGGGGAAATTCTTGTATGTATTTCCCCCTTCCTACTGATACAAAAGGTCTTGCTGAAAATTTAGCAGGACTCACCCAAAATCTTGTTGGTGACCCCTCCCTGCTGGCCAAGACAGCACTGGTTCCCTCTTCTTCACCTTTCCAAGGGCAATCACCACAAGTTAAGGATTACAATGAATCTCCCCAAATTGAACCTTACTCAATCCCAAAATTTGGAGTTTATTGGGATTCAGCTGGACACTGTCAGATTGCAACACTCCCTTTCTGCTACATACATCTTGTCAGATTTCATGTCCAATGTCTTCTAGAGCTGACTCGTCCCCAAGTCTACCATATTCTGAGGGCCTTTGGGTCCATGGCGGCAGCAGTCTATCTGGTGCTGTTAGCTAACTACTGCATGGGGGTTCTTCTGAGGACTCTAGTGGTCCAGTGATGATCTCTTTTTCATCCAGTGACTGCGTCAGTCCATCTCATACCAGTGTGCAGGAGTCCTCTCCTTTGGTGGGTTCGGTCTCCCGATCTCCTAGCAGGCAGACCATTCTCTCTTCCTCCCCCCAGTGCCACTGTGAACTCTGTTGCTTACCTCTTGGGGTGGGGGGGCATTACCAAGGAAAGATGATCCAAGCCACATGGTCCTCCGTGGAGACCAAACTGCACATAAATGTACTGGAGATAAGAGTAGTAGTCCTTGCGTTGCAAGCCTTTCGGAACTACCTCCCTCTGGGTACCATTGCATTTCACACTGACAACATGGCTGTTGTGTGGTACATCAACAAGGGGGCACTTGTTTCCTGTCTGCTTTGTCGCGAGGCCATGAGGGTTTGGGAATGGGTGAGGTCCTTGGGGTGTTTTCTTCTTGCCATGCACATTCCCGGCAAGTCTGCCATGTTGGCGGACAGACTGCAGAGCAGTCTTGAGTCCTCATGAGTGGTCCCTGAATCCTTCAGTGGCGAAAGAGATCCTTCTTCCAAACGAACTACATCCTATTAAGAGAGAGCTTCTCAAAATTCAGTGCCCCTCCCATCCCAAATTCACAGCAACCTACCTGGAATTGTTCACAGAAACCCTGTACAACCATGTAAATGAGTGTATAGAGGATGCTGTATTTACTAGAAGTAATCCCAAAGCAAACCACACTGGTGGAATCCTAACCTTAATAGGGAATATAACAAAATAAAAATGTCATGGCTAAAACCAGGAAGAGCAACTTTCATAATTATAGGAGCTCTGTAATTAAACTTTAAAGGGAAACTAAGAGGAGCAAGTCCAACAAGGGCAAGATAGCCTCAAAGGCTAAAGACAGCAGCTGTGTTTGAAACTTCAAAGGCAGCAGACATCATTGTGCTGAAGTGGAGGTAAATGGTGCCATCTGCACTAAAGAGCAGCATAGTGAATTTGCTAGCTAACAAATTCAGCTCGAACGCCACCACCCACTCACTCTTACCTTTCCCATGACATACATGCTAACATAACCACCTTCCATCTGTTAACAGGAAGCAAGCCCTGGTAGTGCTAATTAAGGCCAAAAACATGGCTTAATTGGGGTCCCAGCTATATCCCAAGATGCCTCTTAAATAGCTTGAAACATGACCCATCAGGAACACTTGAATCACTTTTTAGGTGTAGCCAGGTTTTGTACCACAAGAATGGAGGATTGCAGTGGTTATCCTACTTCACAAGGGCGGACCATCAAATGTCCCCAAAAACTACAGACCTATTAGACTGACTAGTCTAATGCAAAGCAGTGGAACGAATTATAATGGAAATTATCAAAGGCACAGACAACCTTCAGACACTGGACCCAACCCAGTTTGGCTTTGTCAGAGGAAGGTCATCAGGGCAGTGGATGAGAGAGGAAAACTTATTTGTACTGCCTACCTGGGCGTGGCTAAGATGATCAATATAATACCGCATTCTAGTGTAAGCTGACAGACACGCCAAACTGGGCATAAACCCCTACATAACTTGTGGAGTGGTTGCTTGCTCACAGACAGGACCCAGGAAGTCAGGATTGTTGATGCCACCTCCCCTAAGAGTCCAGTCACCAATGGGTGTACCTCAGGGCTCCATGCTGGGATTGCTGCTATTTGTCATCTACTGTTTGTGGCTAAGGTCAAGTGCCTTTGGCTGACCAAGTTCACAGATGCCTGCAAATTGGGAGTTATAAATTTCCCTTGTGACACCAGCATCTTGCAAGAAGGTCTAACACCAGCAAATGACTGATGCCAAAGTTGCTGATTTTTAAAACTCTCTGCAGAGAAATGCATTATAGTACTTTTGGGGAAAACTGCCACCCAGGCTAATTACATTGGTAAGACGCTCCTGAGGGTAAACCTGCTAGTCTGGGATCTGTGAACATAAGTGGTTAGTAATCTGGCCTTTGACCAGTATGTGGCCAAGGTACTATGTTGGCCATTTCATAAGGACATGGCATCCAGGTCCAAGGAAGTTATACTGCTATTTTATTTAGTTTGATCAGGACCAACACTGAGTATAATGCACCCTTCAGCATGTACCTGACCAGAAGTGTGCGACAGTTGGAGCGCCCTCAGAGGTTCTTTACCTGACGAAGGCTGTAGAAGGCTTTATGGTATTCTTTTATAGCCCTTTTTCTGTACTGTTTCCTATAGGTTACTGAGATGCGATCTGTGCCTGGCATACAAAGCATCATCATCATTGGATTCATCTCTCCTGGACCTTTTGCACTTCTGCAAAATGAACAGAATAAGAACCACTAGATCCAAGGATTTAAATTTTGCTTGTGACATGTTGATGAGAGATGTCTCAAGAGGAACTCCATGCTGTGGTACAGGTGTCCTAACCATATTTGTGTAACCTTGATCAGTGGATGGGAAATTCACCATGAGTCTGCCTCTCATGTCTCTGATACAGTGGCAGACAGTAATGCCCAAACTAACTTTATCCCCCATAACCTTCAAAAACTTCCTAACAAACATACCTCCTTCCTAATAAATGCCCAAGAATTATACTCTTAGGTTCAAAGGGTACATACTAAGCCAGAAACCACCAGAACCTTTATAGGCCTCTGTTTTTAAAACGTCTTAATCGCAACTCTCCTTGTGAAACTTCTTCCTTAATATTCAATTGTTAATTTAATCTCTGCCTTTACCTCTTTTTTGTCACCACCCTCCAGTTTTGAAAATTATACTTTGCCTCTTCCTGTTGTACTGTTATCCAGTTTGGTTTCACAACCTTTCTTTTTTTGTAGCCGCAGTCTTAACCACTTCCCATGTACTAGCTTCACAAGCATCCCAGTTTTCATGCCACAACATTGTTTTACTGACTGGTGTTCATTATTGTATCGCTGTCTCAGTAGCCTGAGCTATGCAGGGCATACCTACTACTGTCAGATTAGTCAGCCAACTGCCAAAGATTTTAGGATACCTTCCATGCACCATAGCCACTGCATGAGTATGAGAGCAGAATAAAATCAGTGGCTAGGGTGCCAAAATTTTGGAACTTTTTTGCTGCTGAAGTGCACTCTTCCCTACAGGCGTCTGGTGATTGGTCATGTAATGCTTCACCAAGACTGGACAGGTAAGTACCACAATTGGGGAATATGTTCTACATCATGTTTTTTTATGTTTTCTAGCAGAAATTTGTGCTAGAGGCTTGAACTTTTTTTTTTTTTTTTTAATATTGGTTGTCACCGTTTTTCAGATTCTTTTAAGTTGTGGTAATGATTCTCTGGGGATAATGCCTTGCAAAAAACTACTTTGAGAGAAATGCACTGTCGTCATCTGGCTAAGGACTAGAACTTGTGTTTTTGGGAGTTGTCATTAAAAGAAATTATAAAACTTTTTTTTCTGTGGTATTTTATGGATTCTAAGCACCACTAGCCCATTGTCTGACAGAATTTACTTCAATTGCAAATATTTTCATAAATTTCTTAAGAAATCTATCCTTCTGTTAACATTTCGCTTCTAGGTCTGCTTGGTACTTCATTGCTGTTGCAAATCACGTTCCAGTTCCCACCTATAATTAATATTCCCTGTTGAAAGCTGATTTTTTTTTTCTCCTAAAATTGACTTAAACTCGTTATATCCGAGTGACTCCTCCAGGTGCATCTGCATTTAACTCCTACTGATGCCTCCAGGCGTCAGATTTTGCTTGTTCATATTTGCATCAATAATTCCAAAACCTTGATATGTACAGGGTTTTAAACTGTCATCTTAAAGCTTATACAATGGCCAACTCAACTGGATTAATATTTGACCTCTTTCTAGTGCAGTTAGAGATATTGACTGTTTTCATGATATTAATTTATATAGAGATAATTTTCACGTTTTTCTAAATATCTTAACAGCCAAGTAACACAGACCTCCTTATACTCGTATGAAAGCTCTTAGCTAGACAAATAAAATGCTGCTGACAGTATGTGTGTAACTTGAGTAGTTGCTTAGATATTGTAAGTTGTTTACAAAATATTACAAATATAATTGTTAGTGTGTTTACTGTGAATTATAAAAATGTCCTATTCCTATGTTGCAGTATGCTTGTTGTGGGATTTCCTGCCCTCAGGCGACTTGTACGTCGGCTGTTATACGAAAGCTTCAGCTTGGCTGTTGCTGCTGCGTGGGACGTCGCACGTAAGGGCATAAGCCAGGGGCCTTAAATGTGCACAATCAGAACTTTTCAGCCGCAGACGACTGCGTTGTGTTCTCTCATCAGACGTCTCAAAGCTAAGTAACCCGTTGGGTTTTCATATCTGATTGGTATTGCTTAGGCTTGATTTGTTGTAGCAATTTGTAGCCCATGTCATGTAAAAAGGGTAAATGACAATGTGGGTGCCAGATTCCCCATAAAGATGCCCATGATAAGTGTGTTTTTTGCTTAGGCCGGGAGCACAACCATTCTGCTTGCTCCATTTGTCAGTAGTTTGTGTTGAAGACACTACGCAGCTGTCTGGCCGCACTAAACCTCTGCTTAGAAAACCAGTGCCTTTAGCAGTTAATCCTTAGAATAGATTCTGCCTCGGAGGCAGAGTCAGAACCTCCATGTAAGAAGCCCAAGTTTCCTAGGCTTTCTTCGCCTGCTGCTCCGTTACGGGACGCCACTCCAGCTGCCGATTTTAGGAGCTGAGGACTTCCTGGCAGATCTGTCGAATTCTACCTTTGGGGAAGCTGTTGCTCAGATGATGACCGATACGTCCATGGAGCCACCCCAGACCCCTACTACTGTAGAGGGGAAACAACAATCAATGGTACCCCCAACCAGCATACAGTTTCTACTAAACCTGATTCCAGGCTGGTTCCAACATCCACCCCGGCTAAAAAGAAACAGAAAACCAAGCATGCTTCTGCTGAAGGCCTACCTGATTGGCATTCCTTTACTTCTTCCTTGATGCTGGCCTTTATGGCCCTTAGGCCTTCAGCCTCATTCTCCACTGCTCTACCTTTGCTCAGTCCTAGGTCTGCTTCTGCCGCCCCCCCCCCCCCCCCCCCCCCATGACGTCTCAGGTTAGGAAAGAGGAGCAAGATGCATCCTTTTATTTCTCAGAGGACTCAGTATCTCATACCTCCCAAATTGCATATTCCCAGGAGTATTATTCTCCTGATGAGTCTATTGAGGGGGATTCACCCCCTGAGGATATTGCATTCAGTGAGACCATCACCAAGATGAAAGACTATTTCAAATGGGATACCTCACAAATGTCTGACACTGAAAAGAGGTATTTTGAGGTTCTTTAAGTTGAATCCCCTTCTGTTCCTCCAGTTCTACCTGGATGCCTTTAATTCTGCATCTAAGGCCCCCGACTCTCCGCCACCTGCCCCCAAGCGACCAGATTGCTTCTACAAGGTGGACGAGCAAAAATTCTTAGTCAAAACATCCTTGGCAGACCCAGTAGTGATTGCCACTTCCCTGATAAGCAATCCAGACTCCTTCTCTCTGCCCCCACTGATAAAGACCGCAAATCTGTGGATAGGATTGGTAAGAAGGTATGCGCATCCTCCACATTGGCTTTCAGAGCCATTAACTATCAGTCGCACATGGCTAAATATGGTCTGGACTTGGTATCTCAAGCCTCCTCCATGCTGGCCTCTCTTCTTGACAGCCCCATTAAGGCTGACATCTCCTCCAAACTTATTCTGGCTACACAGTTGGCCAGACACTCAGATGCAACTATGATGCTGCAGAAGCCTTTGTTCGCTCTGCAGCATCTGCTTCTATTCTCAGGTGATACTCCTGGCTGAGACTTCAGAATCTCCCAGAAGACTTGGTCACAGTTCCTGGATGCCCCCCTGGATCACAATTTCCTTTTTGGAATACAATCTGCAGATCTTTTTAAGAATCTGCAAGAAAAAAGTAAGGAATTACAGGACATAAAACATTACTGGTGTCCCCCATTCCCAAGTACTACAGAAACTATCCAGCTAAAGCCACGTTTGTGAGGCGAAACCCTACACAGACTGTTTTTTCCTCTTTCAGATCTAGAAGAGGTGCAAGAAGACCCACCACGTCCAGACCTGCTGCCTCGCATCCTTAGCCTAGACAACCCTTTCAGGACAAAGGAGGCCTCAACAATGAGTGACTGTCTTGCCCTCCTTCCATTCTCAGCACGCCTTTCCCACTGTCTCCCCTTCTGGCAAACCATAACCTCGGAGTAATGGATACTGTCCATAACAGAAAAAGGATGTTTCCTCTCCTGGAAAGAAAAACCACCCATGAGAGGCATACCATACCAGCCCAAAAACCAACAGCATCTCCTTCCACAGGTTCTGACAGATCTGCTTGAAGCTGGGTACCATAGAACCTGTTCCTCAGGACATGAAGGAAAAGATTTCTACTCCCATCTCTTCTTGTTTCCCAAGTAGGATGGCCCTTGGAGACCCATCTTAGATCTCTCCTTCCTAAATTTTTACTTTCAGGTGCCCACCTTCAAAATGCTGTTACTTCCCATCCTACTACTTCTCATACCAGCCAAGGCTTATATGGCCACCTTGGACCTAAGAGGCCTACCTACACATACCCATCAGAACTTCCCACAGAAGATTCCTGCGTTTCTCTGGACCCTTGTATCATTTCCAATTTACTGCTTTGCCTTTTGGTTTGTCCATTGCCCCCTAGTGTTCACAAAATGCCTGGCTGCAACCATTGCCTTCTGCAGAACTCTGGTAATCCAGATTTACCCCTATCTAGACGATATCCTAAAACTGGCAGAGTCAAAAGTTACCCTCTCAAAGCATCTGCACTTCACCATGTCCCTTCTGCAGAATTTAGGGTTCACCCTCAACCTTCCAAAGTCCTCCTTGCACCCCGACCAGGACAAGATTTTCCTGGGTTGCAGAATCCGAACAGACAGAATGAAGGCCTTTCTCCCTCAGGACAAGGTCCTATCCTTGACCTCCCACTTCAAGGAGCTGCTACTGTCTGACAATAACTGCAAGGCAATTCCTTCGACTTCTGGGCTTAATGGCAGCAACCATCCCTATGCTACCACTGGCCAGAATGCTTATGTGCAAGCTACAGTGGTACTCAAAAACATTTGGTCCCAGTACCTGAATCACTTGGAACAAGTAATCCCCCTCCTTCCCTGTCTAAAAGAAATCAGCTGGTGGATCCAACAAGTCCAGCTAAACCTGGGACTTCCACTTCAGCCCACCCCCCCCCCAACCCAAGTAATGCATACAGATGCCTCAGATTCAGGTTGGGGAGCAACAATGGCAGATTACAGGGTTCAAGCAAATTGGCACCCTTCCCTGAAGGCCAGACACGTAAATGTCAAAGAAATGACTGCAGTTTCTTAGTTCTAAAAACATTTACCACTCTGCTTCAAATAGTAAAGGACTATACCATGGTAATGTGGTACCTCAACAAACAGGGAGGGAAAAAGGCACATCAGCTATGCAGACTAACCCTGCTGATGTGGGATCTAGCCTCTCGCCGCAACTTGTCCCTGCAGGCAACCTACATCCCCTCGCAGGACAACAAGCGAGCAGATCTAAGCAGGACATAATCTCCACAACACGAATGGATGCTGGACAAGACCATCTTCCTAGATATAGTTCACCGGTGGGGCACTCCTCAAATAGACCTGTTTGCCTCCCCCCAGAACAGGCAGCTGAAGACCTTTTGCTCAAAGACCTACTCCCCTCTTGCCTGGAGAGTAGACTCTAAACATCTTCTGGGAGGGGAAGTTTCTTTATGCCACCCCCCCCCCTTTCCACTGATTCAGAAAGTCATCCTGAAAATCAGGAAGGACAAACCAAAAATCTTGTTAGTGACACCCTACTGGCCAAGGCAGCAGTGGTTCCCCCTACTTCACAATCTAGCCAAGGGCAGTCACTGCAAGTTACCCTACAAGGTGGACCTCCTGACACAAGAAAAAGGAACTCTCCTCCACCCACACTTGCAGATGTTATCCCTGACACTGTGGGTGATAAACTTTTGATCCCATTCAGACACCACTACTCTGAGGATGTGCTTTCAGTCCTGAGGGAGGCCAGGAAACCTACAACAAGAAAATCATGCCTAGCTAAATGGGAAAGATTTACTAAGTGGTGCCTAGACAAGGGCAGGGACCCTTGCATTGCTGATTCCCCCCCTAGTTCTTACTTTGTGTCAACTGATAAAAAAAAAAAATGGACTTTCCTATTCTTCAGCGAAAGTACACCTTTTTGCAGTATCAGCCAGATTCCCTCTTGATCCCCCCCTTGCTGTCCAGGGTCGGTGTAAAACCCTTTCTTAAGGGGGTGTTACACAGACCTCCAAAAAAAGCCAATCCCTCCACCCTGGGACCTTAACTTCATCCTGCAAAAAGGTTACCCAACACCCATTCAAACCTACTGGAACATCTTCCCTTCAGATATGTGCATGGAAAACAGTCCTTTTAGTGGCTATCATTTCAGACAGGTTTCTGAGCTCCAGGCCTTAATGGCTTACCCCCCCCCCCACACCACATTCCACAAGGATAGTGTCACCCTGAGAACCATCCCCTACTTTATGCCCAAGGTGGTCAATGACCTGTCACTAAACCAATCCATCCACCTTCCCACCCCCTTTCTCTCCCCCACAAATGAAGGGGAGAAGATACTCCCTTCCTTGGATGTATACAGGCAACTAAGATTTTACCTGAACAAAACTAAATCCATTAGGAAATCTAAACAACTCTTTGTTTCCTTTCATCCCAGAGCATTGGGTAAGGCAGTCTCAAAACAAACCATTGGATATTTGATCAGGATAGCAATCTGTCTTTGCTACTGCCACCACGGAAAAAAAATAGTGGGAAGAAAGGCCCATTCCACAAGGGCAATGGCAGTCTCCAAGGTTTTCATGAAAGGGCTGGATACTGCTTCCATTATGGAAGCAGCCACATGGTCCACTATCCACATTTTCCCCAAACATTACAAGCTAGACAAAGTCTCTAGAGCACGTGCAGAATTCACCAGGGCAATATTACAAGGCTTTGTAGAATACTCTTCTGCATCCGCCACCTTCTCATCTAACTAAGCTGTGGTACTCTCCCACAACAAGAATACTGCAACATAGGAATAGAAGGACATAGAATAGTTGTGTAAAATCTTACCATAACCATAGATGTCCTTCTCTTCCATGTTGTAGTATTCCTTCCCACCCACCAATAACCCCCTCATCATTTTAATTTTCATCCCAGCATCACCCTGGACCTATCTATTTTACAGAAGGACCCCAGGGTCCCATACCTGACACCACTGGCACCTACTTTTGCTGGGCCTTCTACTCTACCTGCTGAGCTTCAAGCTCTGAGGATTGTGTGCGCAGATGTCACATTTAAGGCCCCTGGTTTATGGCCTTATGTGTAACATCCCATGCAGCTGCAACAGCCAAGCTGAAGCTTTTGTATAGGAGCCGACGTATGAGTCGCCTGAGGGCAGGAAATCGCAACAAGAATACTGCAACATGGAAGATAAGGACATCTATGGTTATGGTAAAATTTTACACAACTATTTCAGTTTAAGACCTGGAAAATAAAGAACACTAACACTATAAAATTAGTTTGTGCTGAATGGTTTGCTATTTTATACTTTCATAACCCCCATGGTTCCAGATATATGAACATTTGTTTGAAATGTGAGGACATAATTTGATTCTGTCAAAATGCTTAGGCTACCCCCATTTGGAAGTTACAGTGCAAAGTTTCTGAGCTCCATTGGAGTGAATGAGTTAAGCTTTATAATAGATTTTGGTTGAATATAAGTAAATTCCACATAATCTTCCTTTTGACAATACCCTGTTAATACCACAAATCTACTATGCTTTTTCGCTCCTCACTTACCACTATTGGAGTCCCTCTAGCATTCCAGTAGCAGTAGCATTCCCCTCCTTTCTGTGTCCCTGATATTCTGGTGAATATCTGTCCTGAAATCATTTTTGTCAAATGCAAATTGTCATTTCTTTCCATGTGTGTGTCTTTGTAGTATTGCTATTTTAAGCTCTGCATTTCTTAATATAATTCAGTACTCTCTCCTTTTTGTCTGTACCTTTAAAGGCCATTTACGTTCCAAGATTGTATGGATGGCATAGCCATTGTGATAAAAAGCTATTGCTCCCACCTAATGTACATGAGTTTTGACTGTGCATTTCCAACTTTTCTGTCTTGCACATACTGTTGGGCAGGCTGATCTTTTATATAGTTTTATTTCCATTTGAACCCATGTCACTTTTTTCAAGACTTTGTTTTAATGAAAGCCTTAAAACAAACAACTAAATGCATTTTTCAAAACACCTCATCCACTTTTAATGTACAACACACACCCAGCAGTGGACATCTTGAAAACATTTCTAACCCTTCTGATAGTATCAGTTAACCCATATCAGTAGCTTTTCCCACAGGCATTATCTAACCTAAAATTGCCATGTTGAAATGCATGTTGCAGCCAATTTTCATACTTGCATGTTTTACTGTTTTGGTCTTTCCATATCTGTGCTTCCCTTCTAGATATGAAAACAGCTTGTATCATACCTCTCAACTTGGAAACATCAAAAGTCTGGACAAAGGCCCATGAAAAATAGGTACAAAGCTGTAGACTGATTAACATAAAATTTGAATACATTATGTAACCCCGCCCACTCCAATGGAATTGTGGGATACCAGCTTTCAAACAAACTGAAGAATAGACAACCAAATATGGCCCCAGACCCTGTAGTAAATGGTTAACGTTTTTTTTTTTTTTTTAAATGTGTAGCAATTATGTTCACTGTGAAGGGAGATGATGAACCTTAGGATTTTGTTTTTGATGCCTTGCAGTATGTGAATTTTGTGGTAAAAGTAGGGCATTTAATGGTAGGCAATATTCTAATCTTAGAAAAAGAATATTGTAGTTTGCTAGGACCTCCAAAAGTCATTCTCCATGGCCTTACTGATTAGTGGCATACCTAAATTTGTGACGTCCCGCTGGGGCTGTCTTTCATTGTGCCTCGCTTCCACCCCTCATAAACCCATGGTCGAATGGGGCCCCCCCATACACAGCCCTCCCCCTTAAAGCCATTGCAGTGTCCCATTACTTGGCTATTTTGCCCCATTTACCATAAACACTGTAACGTGCATACTGCTTTACTTCTACAATGAGCATTTGGATTCCATTTAAAACTTTTATTTTACATTTTATAACACAAGCAGTAATATACATCTGCTAAACAAAGTGTCTCACAGTGAAAATAGACTTAGCATTAAAACTTCTCTGCCCTTGAAACTCACATGAAACGGCATTGAAACCCACATTCAAAGAAACTGCTTCAGGCCAGTGGCGGATAAAGATTACCTTTGGGCTGTTTTTAAATCATAGGTTCCTTGCACATGAAACATACATGTTTTTTGATATCTTCCTGATTTGTAATAAATTATATTCCTTGTATAATACAGCACACTTGTTACAGCGCATTTTAAATTTGTTTTAAACATTTTCCAGCAAGCAATGAAACAAAATGCGTGAACCAGTAGTGACAAAACTGCGCAATTCAGAACATTTCCATCATAAGTCTACTCAAACTTCTACAATCCACCAGTGTCAGATATGCACAATCTTTGCAGAAGTAAAAGTCATCTAAGTATTTCCACATCTAAGAGGTTGCTGCTAGCAAACAACTTTGTATTTCATTGTTTCATCTACAAATTATGTGCTTGTTCCCCTTGAGGAATAAATTGCCTCTGTTACATTAAAAAATGATAAGCTAGTAATATTGCAATAGGGAATGGATGGCAAACGGTATCTCCACCAAAGAGGAAATTATCAGGACTGCCGCATCCAACCCCCTTTAAAAGTACAACACAGTACAGTATCAGCAATCCATCTACATACTGTGGGAGTAGAACCCATAGCCTTCTGCATCAAAAGCAAGTATTCTACCTGTTGTGCTACTAACAACGCTAACAAATTTGGTATAAGCAGCACTAAACTTTTGTCTCCCCGAAGAACTATGCAGCACAAAAAAATCTGGAAAAAGCCAACATTTATTGGGGGGGGGGACAAAGGCCCAAAACCAGGGACACATTTTAAATACTGCCTGTATAATCTTAGGAAGTTACTAAAATAAAAAGTTTTGTGTTACCATGCATTTTCTGAAAGATAGACTTAAACTTAATGGCTATCATTATTTAGTGACTATCATTATTTAGTGAATTCAGTTCTCACTGATTTGTTAGAAAACCTCAACTTTTAAGAGGAATAGACCAAAAGTATAGGCCAAACATTCCAGACATTCTATGAAACACACACACACACACACACACACACACACACACACACACACACACACACACACACACACACACACACACACAAAATGAAACGGTGCGCACGCTACTTGTTAGTAGCAATTCCCTTGCTTGGTGAAGCATTCCCTTAAATGCTGTTGAAATTGCATAGGTCTTGAGGAAGAGCAGGATTGTATGTTTGTACAATACATGCATGCACCAGACTATGGGATCGACCACCTATGGACTCTTCTGACAACTGCACTCCCTGGACTAGGGGATCAACCACCTATGGACTCCCATGAAAGCAGGGCACAAGCCTGGTGCCATTAACTTGACCAACTAACCATAAGATGAAAAGTAAAATCATTCTCTAGCACTTTAAAGGTTTAATGTCATCCATATCCTCGATGTGGCATCCAAATCATGACCAGATCCTGCTACCAACTCACAATGTGTACCTTACTGTCTGTGTTCAACGATAAGAAATTGGGTCATAATGTGTAGAGAAAATGTTGATGTTCGTGTTTCACTGTTGCAGTCATTACACTTGGGTTATCCTGCTGGCAGGCTACCTGCAGTCGGCCTGAATTCCAAAGTCTTGGTCCGGCATTGGTTGCTGTCTCCTCTTCCCTGATGTCAGTGCGCCAGGGGTATAAAAGATGCAGCCGATGCCATTTTCTTCAGTTATTCTTGCCGCGCGGTGCCCGAAGCAAAAGCAGTTTGCAAGTGCCGGTCGGCCGACTCCTGAGGTTTTTCGAATTTAAGATCCAAAGTCTTCATTAAAGCTAAGTACCCCGTTGGGTAAACTTTTTTCTTGCTCCAGAACGATGTCAGAAAAAGTTAACAATTGTATTTCTTGTGGGAAGCAAATACCTCATAAGGATTTTCACTCTTACTGTATATTCCTTGCCTAGGCCCTGACCACAACGTTGCTTGTTGTCGGTTTTGTGCTAGATTTAACCAACGCACTATTAAGCGTCGGTACGATTTTGCCTTTCATTACTTTGGCTGCAGATTCAATTATACAATGCCAGCGGAACAGCCGATGACCGGAGTTTATAAAAAATGTAAGGATAAAGACAAGGACAGGCATCCGAGGTCCAGAACAGACTAGGAGGCATCCTCTAAGCTAGTAGTCGGTTCACCGGTTCTCAGTGAGGCGCTTTCGCAGCCCCTGACACCCGCTACCTCAGAGCCACAAGCCGCTTCCGACTCCCACGTGGAGCCGACTGGGCCTTTGGTAACTCAAGGTATTGGATTCTTGGAAACTATACCCTCAGATGGGTCCGGAGCCGCTGTGCAGGCATCGGCTTCTGAGGGTGTTTTCAGACCTACACAGTTATATGTAAAGCCATCTTCAGCTTCAAAGCCAAAGACTAAAGCAGTTCTAAAGACAAAGAAACAAGTACAGCATTCTCCAGGACCGACTTCCATGCCTAAAAAACAGATGCTCAAAATGGCCGAAGACCTTATTACTTTGATCAGGGGTTCCCATCCCCCTCCTGATAAGAGGCCTAGGCAAGAGACAGAATATGAATCTTCAGATCAGGTGTCCATTTCCTCTGATTCCTCCTCTGATCAGGAATACTCTCTTCCTCCCTATGTGGATTCTGATGCTGAAGAATCTATTCCTTCAGCTTCTCCTCCTGAGGATTACTCTTTTGGGGAAACACTGCATAGTAGAGGGAGCACTTTCATTGGGAGAGCCAGGATTACTCGGAATCCAAGAAAAGGCTCAGAGATTTTCTTTTACTTCCTCAGCACAGGCTCCTTTCTGTTCCCCCTGTTCTGGACATTGTAGATGATGCTTTTTCAGAGTCCGGCCTGTCTCCAGACTGTATACCCCCTGCACCCGTTAAGCCAGACGGGTACTACAGGGTTCCAGATTCACATAAATTTCTATATAAAAACCCTGCGGCTGACCCAGAAACTATTTCTCAGGGTCCCAAAGGGGGTCAAGGCTTCCACTGTAAAAAAAAAAAAAACCCTGTTCCCTCTAATAGGGATTCTAGAGCACTGGACAGATGGGGGGAAAAAAGTTTACACTTCTGCTACCTTAGCTGTAAGGGCTTTAAATTGTCAGTTTCATATGCTTAAATATCAGCAATACTTAATGTCACTGTTAAAACAGAAAATGTTAAATTCTGAATTGCTGAAAACATGGAAATGCTGGATTTATTGCATGCAGCTGAACAGGTGGGAAAACATACTTTGCAATGTGGTTTTGATTCTTTGGAGGCCTCTTGCAGGGCTGCTGTAACGGGTTCTGTGATTAGGAGGCATGCTTGGTTAAAGGAACAAAATCTGCCTGATCATGCTAAAGCAAAACTATTAGATGCTGCATTACAGCATGATACTTTGTTTGGTGTTAAGGCAGAAGAGGTGTTAAAGAAAATGGAGGATAAAGCGAAATCTATGCAGACAGTTAAGGATTTCTTACAGGTACAGCCTCCCAGATTTAGCAGGAAATGGCCTTCAAAAAATTGGTCCTTTCCAGTGTCAGGCCACAGAGGCAGATACAGGTGCCCTAGACGCAGATCCCAGCCCCAAGGCTCATACAGGCCTAAACAATGGGGTGCTTCTACCTCCAAAAGCGGAGAAGACCAATCTCAACCTTATAGTAAACAGTCCCAATGACTTTCCTCTACCATTACCAAGCACTTAACTTTTGGGCGCTCCCTTAGGGGGAAAACTAGCACTTTTTTCACACAACTGGCACATGATCACCCAGGACAAATGGGTCTTGAATATAGTGTCTCAGGGTTGCAGGTTCCACTTTCGCACCCTGCCAAAGGCAAAAGGCATGCTAGACCTGCCACACAATCAATGGGCAGAGGCACAAAAGCAAGTTTCATCCCTCATGGACATGAGGGCCATTCAGCGAGTACCACTACAGGAGCAGGGACACTGATTTTACTCACTTTTCTTGGTACCCAGAAAGGACGAAGCCTTGAGACCAATACTGGAACTGTCTATTTTAAACACTTTTCTGGACGTTCCAAAATTAAAAATGTTGACTCTGCAGCAGCTTCTGCCCATGCTGGGCAAGAAGGCTTGGCTTGTAACCTTGGACCTAAAAGAGGCATACCTGCATGTCCCAATCAGACTCTTGCAGAAGACACCTCCGATTCATAGCTGGCTCAATGCACTACCAATTCTCTGCACTGCCCTTTGGCTTATCTACTGTGCCCAGGGTCTTCACAAAATGCCTGGTACCAGTAATTGCTTTTTGCAGACAGAGGAATTCAGATATTTCCCTACTTGGACTGCCTTATTCAAGCAGAGAACAAGGACATCCTACTAAAGCATCTGACGTTTGTAAAAAGATTGCTAATTTGCCTAGGGTACACAATAAACGAAAAGAAATCAAAGCTAGTACCTTCTCAAGAAATAATATTCCTGGGTGCAAGCTTAAATACAACTGCCCAGATGGCTTATCTCACGCCAGACAAAGGCAACTGACTTCTTAATTCGACATGTTGGCAACAAAAACCCAGTTATCTGCAAGAAAAATTCTGCAGGCTTTGGGCTTCATGGCATCCTGCATTCTGTTATTTCCATATGCAAGACTTCATATGAGGAAACTACAATGGTATCTAAAAAGTGTTTGGACTCAACATTGCCACAGCCTGGAAAAACTAATTACCCTCATTCCCTGCCTGCAACAGGAGTTTCGATGGTGGGCACATGCCTGTCACCACAACAAGGGACAGACTTTCACTTTACCCACTGCCAGGCAGACAATAACAGATGCATCAGATTATGCCTGGGGGGGCCCACATGGCAGGAAAAGGTATTCAGGGCACATGGCCCACAAGCCAAATGCATCTTCATATCAATCTAAAAGAAATGCTGGCTGTCCAGAATGCCCTGACAGCTTTCAAAGATCTACTTCATCCAGGACAACTGCCAATAAAGACTGACAATACTACAGTTATGTGGTACATAAGCAGGGAGGAACGCATTCCTACCCTCTCTGCAGACAAGCCATGATTTTGTGGAACACAGGTTTGACTTTTCAAGTACACCTACAAGCACAATTCCTGCCAGGAAAGACAATTACTCTGCCAGATGAACTAAGCAGAAACCTTATGGATCCTCACGAGTGGAAACTAGATCCACAAATCTTCAGCATGATGATAAGGAAATGGGGATGCCCAGACATAGATCTATTTGCCTCCCCTCACAACTGCCAACTACAGAGATTTTGGACAAGGACATATCACAACCTAGCATGGAAAGTGGATGCTCTATCATTCAGCTGCAAAAACCGTACAGTATATGCCTTTCCTCAACTACCTCTCCTCCCCAAGGTACTCATAAAGGTCAGACAAGAGAAGCCAAAAATGATCCTGATTGCCCCAGACTGGCCATGCCAGCACTGGTACCCAGTCCTAAAGAGGTTGTCTCAAGGCGCAGCCTGGACATTACCTCAAATTCCTCATTTACTGACCCAGCAAAGCAATCAAATACTGCACAGCCAACTCAGAACCCTAAATCTGGCTGCATGGCGGATAATGTAACCATTCAGAACACACCTCTCTCCAAATCAGTTATGGATGTTAATTTGGAGGCCAAACGGCCCAGCACCAGAAAATCATATGCAGAAAAGTGGCGGAGATTCTGTGCTTGAAAACCAGGCGCAAGGAATTGACATGCTTGTACCAAGTATTCCTCAGATTTTACAATACCTAACTGAGATGCTGGACAAAGGCCTATCCT
The DNA here is from genome assembly GCF_019279795.1 of Protopterus annectens. Lineage (NCBI taxonomy): Eukaryota > Metazoa > Chordata > Ceratodontiformes > Protopteridae > Protopterus > Protopterus annectens. The sequence goes on along the minus strand of NC_056728.1, from coordinate 1,410,130,806 downwards.
TTTCATCGATTAAGATCCATGCCTCTGCCATTTCAGCTCATCACAATACGGACCCACCTATTTTTTTCACATCCACTACTAAGGCAGTACCTCAGAATGGCCAAAAACATAAGACCCTCAAGAAGAGCACCAATACCTGCATGGGACTTTAACTTTGTCTTGGAAAAACTCACGCTGCCTCCTTTTGAGCCAGCCAATACAGCTGAGATAAAATTCGTATCATGGGAAACAGCTCTGCTCTTATCAATTACTTCAACAAGAAGAGTCTCAGAGTTACAGGCTCTAATGGCGGTTGAACCTTACATAATTTTCCATCCGGACAGGGTTTCTCTGAGGACAAACCCAACATTTATGCCTAAAGTAGTGTCCAGTGTGGCTCTTTAACAATTCACTTGCCTACCTTTTATCCAAACCCACAGAATAAGGGGGAGAGACTACTACATTCTTTGGACATACACAGACAGCTACGCTTCTACTTGGATGATAATAAAGCTTTCAAAGTCTGAGCAAATCTTAGTGGCATTTGCTGCAGGATCTCAAGGAAAAGCTATCTCAAAGCAGGCTTATTTCCAAGTGGATAGCCCACTGCATTCGTTTCTGCTATTCTCAACATGGCAAATCAGTGCCTAAGGGCATCAGGCCGCACTCAGCCAGAGCAGCAGCTACTTCAGCAGCCTTCCTCAGAGGAGTACCAGCCAAGGACATTTTGGAGGCTGCAACTTGGACTTCAGTGCACACTTTTACAAAGCACTACCACTTACCTTTTACTCTGAATCCAGAGCAGGCTTCGCCACTGCAGTTCTGCAGGGCCTCATAGCCACTCGGCCCAGCCACCCAACCTCAGCTTTGGGATTCAACCCAAGTGTAATGACCAACAGTGAAACACGATGAACGTAGTACAGTTGTGTACCTACCATAAATGTAGATGTTAGAGTGTATTCACTGTGGCAGTCCAGGTTACCCACCCACCATCCCCTTTCTTTGCTGGGACTTAACTGTACTTCTCTCTCCTATACAACCTATGTGGTGCATTTGCTAGTAGATGAAGGTATTGTTGTTTTAGTGCATGCTTTTATTAGCATTATGTTTTAGCCTACCCTTTTGGGGGCACCTGACATCTGGGGCAAGAAAAACTGAAGAAAATGGCGTCAGTTGCATCTTTTATATCCCTGGCGCACTGACGTCAGGGAAGAGGTGACAGCAACTGACGCTGGACCAAGACTTTGGTTATCCTGCTGGCAGGCTACCCGCAGTCGGCCTGAATTCCGAAGTGTAATGACTGCAACAGTGAATACACTTTAACATCTATATTTATAGGTTCATAGGTTCATACTAGGCTATCTGCCCTAGGGCATTTATAAACCTAGCCAGAATGTGTTTGGCTTTCGCCAGCCATTTTAAATTAATTTTGCTATGCCCCTTTTCGAGGTTGGTATACTGTGCCTCTGTCTAACAGTGACACAGAAGTGATACCCGGGGTAAACCTACGATCTCCCATCCACTCCTCAAGATTCCTCATGAAGATAGTCAATGAAGGACTCTGCCTAACCTGGACTGGGATTTTATTCCAGAGTGAAGGGAGCCTCTGGGTTATGAATCTGTCCCTCCAGCATGTCCTGTTCATTTCAGTGCTGAGGTTCAAGTCTCTCGAGCGCGTAGCTCGATGGGATTTGGATTTTCTGAGGTGCAGCATGTCCATTAATTCCGGGTTGGATATGGCTTTATACGTCAGGCACAGATCGCCTCTGAGCAGGCGGTATGCCACTGAGTAGAGCTGGAGTTTCTTTAACCAGGCAGCATATGGCATCTGTTTGAGCCCTTTGATCCTCTTGGTGAGGTACTTTTGGGGTCTTTCCAGTTGCTGCAGGTGTCTGGTAAGGTACATCCCAAAAGGGGCATTGTACTCAATTATGGGCCTGATGAGGGATGAGTAAAGAGGCACGATGACCTCCCCTGATCTAGATGTGAATCCCTTCATGATTAGGTGGGCTATATAAAATGTTTTCTAACCACTTTGGCCACAGTTGTCAAATGAGATTGCTATCAACTTGGGTCCCCTGGTCCCCAATTACTACTTCTGTACTTAATGGATTACCACCTATGTGGTAATTTGTGGGCACTTTGTTTTTGCCAGAGGGGATGACTATACACTTTTTGGCGTTTAGCTTGAGGCCATGGCTCTGGCACCAGTTGTCTGTTTCTATGAGGCCCTTTTGGAGGTGCTTTTGTCGGCTGGAGAGTCGATTATGGCGCCCAGTTTGCAGACTTCTGCGAACTTGGTCAGCCACAGTCCTTCCGTGTTGGCCTGTACCTCCGAGAAATATCTACCAAACAAGAGAGGTCCCAGGACTGAGCCTTGTGGGACGCCACTTGTAACTGGTTTGGAGTCTGACATGGCTCCAGCAATTCTAACCATGTGGGTTCTGTCCTTGAGCCAGTTTGCAACCCATCTAGTGACATAGGGGTTTATATTTAAGCTGGTGAGCTTATCTATAATGCCCGAGTGGGGTATTGTATCGAAGGCTTTTGCGAGGTCCAGGTAGGCTATGTGGACCACCTACCCCTCGTCAATGGCCTTGGTGACCGTTTCAAAGAAATCGACCAGGTTTAAGAGGCAGGATCTGCCCTTAACAAAGCCGAACTGGGTAGGATCCAGTGTCTGTAGGTCCCCAATATCTGTATTTATGAGGTCCATGATGATCCTTTCCATAGCTTTGCAGACCAAGCTAGTCAGGCTTATGGAGCGATAGTTTCCAGGATCCGTTGAGGCACCACCTTTATAGAGAGGGACCACTGTTGCTGTACGCCACTCTTTGGGTACATATCCTGTAGTAAGGCTGAGAGTGAACAGTAGTTTTATGTTTGGGTTTAGCTCTTCTTGGAGTTCATGTAGGACGCAGCCCGGGGCACAGTCTGGTCCCATTGATGCTGTGTTTTTTGCTTTGGAGAGGGTGGCTCTTACCTGAGCATCTGAGATGTCGTGGGCAGCACTCTGCTGGGATAGATATTTGCCCTTTTGGTGGGGAGGGGGGGGGAGAAGTTTGCGCTGAACCGGTCAGCTAGGATGTTGGCAATGTCTGTGGGTTTGGTGTATTTTTTGTCATTTTGGACTAATTCTGAGCATATCTGGGAATTCCCACCCAGGTTCCTAACATAACTAAAGAAAGCCTTGTGATTATCCTTAGTGTCCTGTGCAAATTTTCTCTCTCTTTATGGTAGGTACACAACTGTACTTTCTTTATAGTAAATGAAACTGTGATGCTTTAACCATCACAGCATGCCACCCTCCCTCTCCATACTTAATTTTCTTTTGTATACATTAAAAATACCAAGACAAGACTTTATACTGGTAACAAAATCAGAAAGCAAGAGTGCCTATTATAATAACAAACCTGACTAAAACAAAATCTAATGCGTAATATAAAAGAAAAGTTGGTAAATGATCACTGCATCTAGTTATATCTGAACCATAGCTATCCCAATTTAAAAAGTGAACACAAAAAGAAATTCATTACACCATAATGTATCTTTTCTAAATTAAGCCTACATTGCTCAGTCTTTAAAGTTTACCAGTTCACAGAAAGTGGCCATTGGGATAAAGAGATGCTTAAATGCATACTGCATAACCAGGAGCCTTAACTGAAAGAAACTAAAAAAAAAATAAGAGCAGGAGGCTGTAATACATATATTTGATTTACATGGAGCATTGTGATTACACTCGGAAATCAGAAAAAGAGAAGTGTCATGCACTTTTGCGACATGAGAAATGTGCGACAGTGGTATAATTATCCAGCCTCACTCTTTCACTGTCACCATCCACCACAGAACTGCACCAGAAAATAACTCTTACAACTTTGAGGAGCCAAAAGCATGACTACAGTTTTCACTCAGACTTGCAGATACATTTCTTAAATTTTTGTACAGTCATAGGATCATAAGAGGTTACTAGGCTAATGGTCCCAGGGCCCTTACAAGCCTAGCCAAGAGTTATCCCAAAAAAAGAAACCTCAGTCAAAACCTGACACCCTGTCAATGAGGGACACGGGTAGAACTCCTGGGACAAATTTGTGGTTTCCAATCCAGTCATTAAGGTTGTGCTTGAAGAGGGTCAGCGAGGTACTCTGACATGTACTCGTCACTGTTACCCATTTTTAAGATGCAGGATTAACACCTGTCCCCTTGTGCTGGAGGGATCTCTATTTGGCCAAATGTGCCCCACGGAAAATAAATACATAAAAATGGCAAATAACCCAAGATTTATTTCACAAGCTTCACTTAATAGTTGCATAAAACAATTACTTTGTATCCAAAACACCTCAACTTTACGTGGAACAACATAAGCAACTCAAAACAACCATTAGCTTTTATTCTGGCAAAAAAGTGATATTCAATCCTTTGCACTAGCAGCAGATACATGTTGTCCTGCAAAATCTCAGGTTTCCACAAAAAAAAGTTCCCACTTTGTGCATTTGACAGAAAAGTTTCAAGATTTGTAACATTCCTCAGACAAACTCTTAGATAAAACAATTCCGATAAAAAGCTTGAAAAATAATTTAACTGTGCGTTGTTGTTATCCTCAGTAATACAAACTGGGTAATACCTAATAATTAATAACATCGTCCTGGAAACTTGGGAGCAAAGTATTGTAAAACACACACACATGCTTTTCATTTAACTGTACTAATTCATAAAAAAGCAAGATGCAGATTATGAATCTGCAAGTAGAATTAGTAACTCCTTGCTCCAGAAGGGGTAGCTTCCCACCTCAGTGCCCTTGCACATTCTACATATTGTTTTGACGCTGCCAGTGTCAGCGTGACTCATGCTATTCTTTTCTTACACTGTAACTCAGTTGCATAATATCCATATTAAAAATAGAAACACTACATCTGACCAGACATAGTCAGCATATTCAATTAAAGTATAGCTCACCAAATACAGCTCAGAGAAACAGCAAAACGGAATCTAAACCACCCCACAAGTTACACAACTCCTAAACTACAAACATCCTTGTCCTATGGCAAAATGCACCATATACATATCACTTTTTTTTTCTGTAGAGCACTTGCTGCTCCATCTGCTCATCTGAACTTTGCACAGAAAGTATAAAGAAAGAGAGAGAGATCTGACGCATGGCGGACTCGCCAGTGACTGCAACTATTGTGTGATCACATCATTCTGCTGCAGGGTCACAAGGGTCACATTACAACAAACTAATTTAAAGGGGCCATTCATAATTTTGCTGCACCTTGTAACTTTAAAGTTTAAAATAAGTGTGCATGTTGTGCACACTGAGTGCGACAATACCTTCAGTTGTCCTCTTCTCCACTTTGGTTGCCTGCATTGAGTCACCGCAGTATTGTGCCGTTTATTATTTAACTTTACCTCCCCCAGAATAGTAACTGAATGCTTACAGCCACTGTCTTGTGGCATGGACAGTGAATAAAGCCACTTCAGAATTTGTGTGGGAAAGGAAAGTCAGTCTGGTCTCATGAGCTTACCAATCAACTGCACCTAATGGGGAACATTATTTTTTCAAATTCTGTGTGCCACGCTGTCCCATGCAAAAAGATTTTGGCGCACACTGTGTTAAAAATAAAAATAAATATCCTCAGATGATAATATTGAATGGCAGTGTATCGTAATAATCCATCAGTATAACTATTTTGGTTATGTTGAAATGTAGCAACCCCAAAAGATGTTGCAGCCATTCCCATTGTTCCAAATTGAGAGGTAGTGTTCCACCGTTTATTGGTGCATTAGCTCTCTACCTTTTATCACTTAAGTATGTGGGTGGACAATATAGCTATGGTTTTGAGAGTGATGAATGTACATAAGTACGCATTCTAGTGGAGAAAATACGGAGCGATGTTCCGGGCTAACTATGAGTAAAAAGAGAAAACGTTGTAATTGCTGGCATATCTATAATTACAGTTGAGCAAAAGTAACATATTGGGTCGTCTTAGCAGTAACTACCACCGAGCCTCCTCGTAAATCAGTTAATCAAAATAATTTCATTTTCTCCCGATAGCCCTTTCTTCTAATCAACTAGGTGAGCCCTTGCACATTAATGATGCTGCAATACACAATGACATCAGCATGTGCATGAAAATATAAAAAAAAAATTGGGGTTTAAAGGGACCACTCGGGAAATCATGGCACCTTATTATTTGAACCCCAAAAACCGGTAAATACCGAGGAATTTGGTACAGTTGGGAGGTCTGGCTTGTATGCTTTTAGAAAGCTAACTTTTAGCTCTAAAAAGTTTACCAGTTGTCATTTTAAATAAAACTAAATTGTGCTCTGTTCTGTTAAATGCATTAAATTAAGTCTTCTAAGATGGCTCCTATTCGTTCATTTCTATAATTTCAAACTTTATTTTTCACTTGACTGCTTGCCATTGTACCTTTAAATTTTATTTCCTCTGCAATGAATGCTCAGAACTCTATTATTGCTTGCACCGTGACATAGCTTGTCTCCTTGTTAAAAACAGTTAGCAATGGGGGGAAAAAAAGAAAACTGTAAGAAGTCTACATATGCATGAGGGAATGTCAGTTTCACTCAGAGCAGAATGCACACTTGCCTTCAGCTGCTCACTTCTTGACACCCACTGAGCACATTTGCCAGTGGAGGTGGGGATGGCTAATAGCATTGCAGATGCAAGAAACTTACCGTTTTTCATGTCTTAAATCATTTTCTCATTTTTTTTAAGTTACTTGCTTACAAAAACACGAGCTTTATTATAGACTTCCACCTGTGTAAAATAAGAAATTCTCTTAATTCTACATATAATCAGTGCAGTTTTATATTCAACCCACCCAGCAGCATAAGAGCACAGTATATCAACTCATACTTGCTTTTGTCCAGCCTTTATTCTCTTGTACTGTAAAGCCTGTATTTCTTGCAACTAAAAAGGTACTTGTTTAATGTATTTAACAAATACAACAGTTACTGAAGATCTCCTCCCATTTAAATACCCATCATAGCTGGCTTTAGGCACCAGCGGACACTGCAGTTGCTGTGGGCCCCAAAAGTCCTGACCACAGCAAGTTTTTATCTTGATATTTTGTAAGAGGTTTGTCAAACCAAATGATTGATAACTCCTTAATACTCTGAAATATTTTTAGTTATAGTAACTGTTTCATCAAGTAACAGGCTTTACGCTTCCATTAAATATTTTACCACTGACATGGTGCTGCCCCTGGCTTGGTTAAATCCTACTGGGGGGAGGGGACTTAACCATACTTGATTGTATGGGGGGGGGCCCACAAAAGCTGCTGCTTGTTGGGGAAAAAATTAGGAGAGAGAAAAATGTATTAATTTTCTGGTTACACTCAAACCTGAGCAGCAAGGATGTGATGTAATCCTGTTAGGATAAACTTGTTAATGAACACGAGCAAGGTAAGCACTACACCGACTGATCTCAGTACTTGCCTTGGATTTTAAGACTAGCTGATGCTTTCAATTTTAAGGGTGATTTTCTATTTAAGGAAGTTTTATAAATACTGGCAGAATACCAGATGCATAATTTCTTTGCTAAAGAATTCTGAGCAAAGCCAAAAATAGTGACTTAAAATCAGGAACATGTTTTAAGTATTACTGTAATTCACTTGCAAAGTTAATAGAATAACACACTTTGCATCAGTAACAATGTTTTTGACAGAGGTATAAAACTCTGATCTCTGGATTTAACTAATTCTGAGTGATTTACTAGGAAATCAAATTTTTTACAAGGCACAGAGTAAAACTGAGGTAAATCAGGGACAGTGACCGGTATAATTACTCTTCAGTGAGGTAAATAAGTTAGCAGTTGTCCAACAAAAGCAGGGACAAGTCAAACGGTTACTGATCTAGTGTGGCACTATCAGTTATGTACAGTGCATTATTTGCTGAAACAAGTGTAAAACTAGTATTGCTATGGCTTATTCGTGTGTGTGTGTGTGTGTGTGTGTGTGTGTGTGTGTGTGTGTGTGTGTGTGTGTGTGTGTAATGCCAGGAGTTCTGCATTGCTTTTTTGGGTATCGGTAACAGGTAATTAAACTACAGAAAATTCAGACAGATCATTTAGGAGTCTGGGGCCCCTCACTCCCCAGCCTGTATTAAAGGATTTTGACTTGGACTTAGTGGTTGCAAACCCATTTTAAAAACATGCTCAGATGTGTGTGTACTGAAAGTGACTGTATGTTTTGGGGGGCTTGAGATTGTGTGGTCATTACTGCTTTAGTTTTCATCACAGTCAAACCTTAGATGTGTGCACAGGAGGTCATTATAGCTTGTGTTTGGGCTGGTGACAGTATGGTCACAATTTTACTTTACACTCAAACCTCGGAGGTGTACAGAGAAGTTTACTATAGATTGTGTAGGGGCAGTGGACTGTCTGGGAGCAACAGAGTGTAATACATTACTGTAATCATTTTTTCACTTCACAGTCTCATATCAGGCACGTGTACAGGTGGCTTCCTTTGCGGTTGGGGTGAGGAGGCGAGGCATGGTGTATGTATGACAGCTGTAACTTGGCATACATGACTTCAGCCATTTGAATGTCTGCTTTCATTCCAGTCTAACACCAGAGCGATGCACAGGCAGGGATGGTCTTTTTTTTTTTTTTTTTTTTGGTGGTGGTGGGGGAGGGGGTTTAGGAAGAAAGGCATAATTCCCACACAGGATCTGTACATCCTCACAATTATTGACTCATTCATTGCAAGCTACTATTGTCTCCTTTGAACATTAACTCTTGGGCACAGTTTGTCGTCTTGAAAGAAAAAAAATAAGACTGAACTCACTTATGATTTTGTTTAAGCCACCATTGGATTAAAAGTTTGAAAATGCTCCAAAATGCATACTAGAGCATCTATAACCCTATGGCTTCTGGGGGCTCTGGCTTATTGAGTTTACTGTGCTGTCTTGCTCAGGAAAGGTGTGTTGAAAGGATGCAAGAAAAACTGTTAAACACCTACACTGAATTTCTTAATTATAATTTCTGTTCAAGCTATCATTGGATGAAAAGACTTTGTCAAAAGGAAAAAAAACATTAAAATGCGCTTCAGAGCCTATAAAAGCTATGGCTTCTTGAAAAGGTTAGAGTTGAGGCAAAGTGTGAGAACACAAAAAAAAGTAATGCCCATGATTTGGGGAGACAAAATGGGAAAACAGAAGGGAATGCTGGAGGGTTTATGGGGGCGTTAAAAGGACAGGCAGTGTCTAGGGTGCCATTTCACTTGCATACAAACCTATATATAGTCATTCTAATGTACCATTGTTGCAACAAAATGTCATTAATTGTAAATGTCCCTTTGTGAGATGGACCGACATAGTGTGGTACATAGGCCGATCATAATGCAAGAGCATTGTAGCTACAGGTCAGGCTGCACATATTGCTTCTAAATATTTGCAGCATGAACTAAAATGGTTGTGTGGGGAGGTGGCATTAACATGGTGATAGTTAGATTAGACATGCCAAGGTGGCCTACAACTTGACATTTGCTGGGGCCCCCAAAATGCTGACAACGGGCCTGATACCCATACCGCACACACTATGCAAAGCTGCTTTGCTATGTAATATGCAGTTTATATCTCAGTGTTTTATACAAATAACTCTTAATAACAAAACATTTTTCTGTAAGTTGCTTTTTTCCTGTGTCCATCTAACCATTGACAACATAAAGTGGGGTGTATGGTTTTCAGTTTAACCACAAGTTTAACAAAGTCAACAAAAGTCCAGTCTTAGACCTTTTTTGGCAAAGCCATATTTCACGAATATGATTCATAATTTATAGTTTTCTACTTACTCAGTAATTTCATTCTTACTGGGCTTCCTGTTAAGCTGCATTTTCCAACACCAGAGTGGTTTAAGTCCAGGGAACTCTGGATACTTCTATTAGCAACTCTTTTCTATTTTTCTGTCCAGCATTTTTCTTTTGGAACATTGGTAAAGTTTCACTGACTAAGTCTCTTGAGCTTTGTCAGAAGAATGAGAAGCAGAGTCCCTTTCTGTTTGCTGGCTTTTTGTTGGATAAACTTTGTTCTTGGCCTGTTGTGATTCCAAAAATGTATTTGATCCTCCAGGAAAAAAATATTTTGACAGCTGGGTACAGCAGCTTGAATCTCTCCTCCTCGATTATTTCCTGATTGTTGGGATAAAATTTATCACTGTATACCAGGCAGAATTGAAGCATCACTTTTTGGTAATACTCTGCTGTCTTTAATTTTTAATACTTTTCCCCTCTTCCACAGTTTTCAGGATCAACTTTTTCTGCTGGTATGGTATCTTAATATAGGTCTTGGCTGCTATCTGATGACCAGATTTGGAGCATACAGTTGATGAGCCTGTTGTGGAATACAAGTCCAGTTCCCTTACTTGTGCTTTCATAAAATTAATAGTCTGTTCCTTCCAGTTGCTGTGGTGCAGCAGAAAATCTCAGGTTTTCTCTTCACTCTGTCTTCTCGTGTTTTGAAATGGCTGTTCTTGAGAAATGTCATACACGGTCAGCCTTTTTTTCATTTCAACCTCTGATTTTTGCAGTTTTATTAGTTAATGTGAAAACTAGTTAAAGCCTCTGTTTTTCTGTTCTTTTGAGTTGTTTTGTGCAATGTTGCATCTATTTCAGTTACCTTTGAGTATGTTTTAATTCATATTTTCCTAATTTCCTAACCCCTGAATCTAGACTTAACCCTGGGCCAGGCACTCCTCCTCCCCTCCCTCTTGTATGCCGCCCCAGTTCTTACCAATATCCAGGCCTCCACTCTAAACAAACTGCAATAGACTTACCATAAAGTAGCCAGATTCATTATTAACTCCTCATACAACTCACACCACTGCATTTCTTTAAACTCTCTTCAGTGGCTTGAACTTCCCCAGTTTCTGCTATCTTATCAGTTTCATGTGCTACACTCTATTCTTTATAAGCCCTCATTCTGTCCATCTCTATCTTCCTTAGTCTTCATCTACATCCCATCCCTGACCCTCCGTACTTCTAACCAACAATTACTTGATATCTACCACCCAAAAAGGTCAGTAGGCAAACTACTCTACAAACACTCCCTTGCCCATGCTTGGAACAAACTTCCCCTTGACTTGCGTTCAATCTACCACACCTCACACTTCAAAAATGAACTAAAAACTTATTTTCTCAATTTCAGAACCTGCCCTTGCCATGACCCTACCTAGTCTTCTTTCCCTTTATGTACCCTCAAAAGGACCATACTTAGTACCTCATTACACCTCTCTCCAATGTGTCTACTATGCATTTGCACAATTTTATACAAACAAATAAATGTTTATTGTTGACCTGTTGAACTATATCAGTGTAAAATTGTTGCTTAGCTTCTTTTTAATGCAACTTTAACTTTATGCATGTAAACCAACATATATGTGAATCGTTTTTCTATAACTTTTAGTTATGTACTCACCATAACTTCAGATGTTTGGGATCCATCTCGCCTACATTCTGACTGATGGGTTCGGAGCCGATCCCTCGGCTCCGACTCGGCACGCTTATGCCAAAGAGCGAAGTCTCTTATTGGCTGAGCTTACTATATCCCAGGATGCACCACTACCAATCCCCCAGATCTAGTTTGTCCGCATACATGCACACACGCACTGCTTATATAACATCGACAGATGATACAAGATAAAAATAGTAGAACTCAAACCGTTCCATCTCTTCTGATCTCCAAGGCAGGGGGAAGGAGGGTGGGTATTAGGAATGTAGGCGAGATGGATCCCAAACATCTGAAGTTATGGTGAGTACATAACTAAAAGATGTTATGTGATCCTATCTCGCCTACATTCTGACTGATGGGACAGCGTCCTAGCACCTGAATCCTGGGTGGCTCACTGGAAAACACTCCTGAGTACCGTGGAACCAAATGATGCTCGCCCTTTAGATGCCACATCCAATTTATAGTGGGAAATGAAAGTGTGCGGGTTGGACCAAGTAGCAGCACAAATCTCAGAAATAGCAAGCTTGGAATGAAACGCAATAGAGGTAGCCATAGCTCTGGTAGAGTGAGCTTTGATAGACGTTGTAAGTTGCTTATTTGAAGAGGAATAAGCCTGAGTTATGCAATCTCTAATCCATTTGGAAATAGTAGCTTTAGTGATGGTTTTACCCAATTTATTATCTGAAAAGGACACAAACAATTGGTCTGTTTTCGAATTTGTTGAGTCCTGTCTAGATAGAAGCGCAATTGCCTGTGAACATCCAATTTATGCAAGGTGTATTCCGCTTCATTTGAAAATTTTGGAAAGAAAACTGGTAGCTCTAGAGATTGTTGGAGACAAAGACTAGAACAAACTTTTGGAACAAAAGATGGATTAGGCCTAAGTGATACTCTATCCTTGTGAAAAATCAAGTGCGGTGGTTTGATAGATAGGGCTTGAAGTTCTGAAACTCTTCTTGCAGAGGTAATTGCAACTAAGAAGGCAGTTTTCCAAGACAGATATTTCAACTCACAAGTAGCAGCCGGTTCAAAAGGGGAAGATGTTAAGGCACGAAGTACCAAATCAAGATCCCACGGGCGCAGGATGAAAAACTGGGGGTCTTAAAAGCACAGCACCTTTCATGAAAGTTTTACATAATCTGCTGCTCATCAACGGTGGGTCTATGGATTCGTGAAATTTGGAGATAGCCGCTAGTTGGACTTTAATAGTAGAGACTGAAGATCCCTGATTAAACAAGGATGTTAAAAATTTCAAGACCTCTGGTATCGGGGCAGTAATAGGGTCTAAGCCTCTGAGTTGAGCCCAGATAGCAAACCTCTTCCACTTACTGAGGTACAATTTCTTAGTGGAGGGTTTGTGGGCTGAAGATAAAATGTGAATAACTTCCGGGTCTAAGGTGTGATTTCTGACTAAGGTCGGAAGTGGAGGAGCCAGGCTGTTAATTTCAAAGTGTGAAGGGACTGGTGCTGTCGTCCCGACTGATGAATCAGCAGGTCCGGAGTTAAATCCAAAAACCAAGGACCGTCCAGAGCATATTTCTTTAGGTAGGGGAACCATACCTGACGAGGCCAATCTGAGCAATTAGAATCATTGTGGACCCCAATTGGGAAGCTTTCTGGATGACTTTGGGGAAGAGTGGAACCGGAGGAAAAGCATAAAGTAGTCCTGTTGGCCAAGGTTGAACTAGAGCATCCGTAGCTGCCTCCCCCTGACGCGGAGTCAAGGAAAAGAACCTTTTGCACTTTGTGTTTTGTGGTGTTGCAAACAGGTCGCAGCACGGGGTCCCCCATCTTTTGAAAACCTGAGCTGCTACTGTTTCGTTCAGGACCACTCGTGAGGAGAGAGAATTGTCCTGCTTAATCTGTCTGCCAATACATTGGATTTTCCTGGAATGTGGGTCGCTACCAGGAAGCGGTTGGTTAGCTACTGCCCATTCCCACACCCTCATGGCCTCTCTGCAAAGGGGGTAAGATCTGGTCCCTCCTTGTTGGTTTAGATACCAGACCACCGACATGTTGTCTGTGTGGATAGCGATAATGCCTTGAGGGAGAAACTTGTGGAGGGCTTGTAGGGACAGAAGTACAGCCCTCATTTCCAGTACATCGATATGGAGAAAAGTTTCGTCTGGAAGCCAAGAACCCTGAACTAACCTGCCCAGACAATGCCCCCCCCCACCCCGTCTGGGAGGCATCCGTTGTCAAGTTGGCCACCGGAGGGGGTATAACAAAAGGTCTTCCCTGATTCAGATTGGATGGCTGAAGCCACCAGCGGAGGTCCCGTTTGCACGTTTCTGTAATCAGTATGAGATGATTGAGGGGGAGATCCTGAAAAGACCATTGTGTCGATAACAGCCACTGAAGAATCCTCATGTGCAATCTTGCCAGCGGAACTAGGAGAACCGTGGCAGACATTGAACCTAAAAGTTGCAGGACCAACCTGGCTGGGGCTTTGGATCTTGGAAGCAGGGCTCGGACTTGACCTTGTAATGTTTGAATCCTTTCGGTAGGAAGGAAGATGCGCATCAATTTTGAGTCTATCTCTGCTCCTATGAATCTTATGCGCTGAGAGGGCAGCAAGACAGACTTTGACCAATTGAATGTAATTCCCAGGGAAACACCCAGGGAGATGGTGGCTTGTAGGTTGTCTAGTAGTAGATGCCTGGTGGTGGCAGTCAGGAGCCAGTCGTCCAGATAGGGAAACACTTGGAATCAGAGACTCCTCAGGTGAGCAGTCACTACTGCCAAACACTTGAACACCCTGGGGGCTGTGGTGAGACCAAAGGGCAGTGCACAAAATTGGAAATGACTGTCTCCCAGGCTGAAGCGCAGGTACCTCCTGGACGTCTGATGTATCGGTATGTGATAATAGGCGTCCTTGAGATCTATGGAGCACATCCAAACATCCTTCTCCAACAATGGGAGAATGGATTGTAAAGTGACCATTCGGAATTTGGACTTCATGACGGACTGGTTTAGTTTGCTGAGATCCAATATGGGTCTCAGGTCCCCTGTCTTTTTTGTCACTAAAAAGAACCTTGAGTAATTTCCGGATCCGATCTGGTCTGTGGGGACCGGTTGGATGACTCCTTTTTCTAGCAGCTTTGAAGCTTCTGCGGCTGCAATTTCCCTTTGACTGGGTGGTGGGTTCGGGATTTTTTTGGACGGTGGGGGTGAGTATGTGAAGGGAATGGTGTAACCTCCGGCAATAATCCGAAGCACCCATCTGTCCTGAGTAATAGACTCCCAGGCTTTTAGGTGCTTGGCAAAACGGCACCCGACTGGCTCCAGAGCAGCACAGCCGGGCAATCCCTCATGAAGTGTGGGAGGCTGAAGAGCCACGAAAGGACTCGCGGTCTCCAGTGTTGCGGGGCCCTCTGCCGCCTCTGAGACGGCATCTCCCAGAAAAATTTCCCCGTCCTCTGCCTCTGGAAGGGGAATCTTCCTGCTGTTGAGGAAAGAACTTCTGTGATTTGCGGAACCACATCTTCCCTCCTCTTTTAGCCTTGGGATAAGGCCGAAAGGGAGTGGAATAACGTGCTCCTACGGCAGATAAAGTTTTTCCCTCTTGCTCACAGCGGGTAAGAGTGTCTTTTACCTTGGGTCCAAACAAAGAGGGCCCATCAAAGGGAGCGTCGGCGAAGGAAGACTTGAAGGCCTCCGTGAAATGACACAAACGGAGCCAGGCTTGTCTCCGTAGAGCCACGCCTGTGCCTGCCGCTCTGCCCGCCCCTTGACGCATATGAAATGAGCCTCATGGACGAGTTAGAAATCGAGGCAAGGATAGCCAACTGAGAGCTAACCGACTGGGCTAGCTGCTCAGGTAGGTTACCTGAGAGGGAGTCTGACAGCTCCTTGACCAGATCCCTCTGTAGTCTGGTGAAATGTGCCAAATAATTCAGGGACCTTAGAGTAAAGGCCGCTGAAGTCAGGGTGCGCTTCCCGTACCGGTCCATGCTCCTAGACTCCTTACTAGGAGGATGGACGGACGTTGAAGCCTCTGCCACGTCCTGCTGTGTAGCAGATGCCACCACCATGGCATCTACAGCCACGCCTTTCGTCAAGAACTCCTTCTCGGGTGGGGCAGACAAAAATTTGTTAGGGCGAGAAGGCACTGGTTCCACAGTATCTGGATGTTCCCACGCCCTCCGACAAACCAAATCCAGGAGCTCATCGAAGGGCGGAGACACCCAGGAGGCGGAGGGCTGAGCCCCAAAGGCCTTGAGAAGCACTGACTCATCAGCGGAGGGGGGTTTGGAAATCCAGCCGCCTTGTTGCTTAAGGATCTGTAGAATGTCTGCAAATGAGACATCCGAGGACTACTTTGGGGACCCCTCCGCATCATCAAGATCAGTGTCCGATGTAAGAGACTCGGGGGAGTCCACGTGCTTCCTCTTGCACGATCTCTTCCTTGGGGGCTCCTCCGAAGACAACTCCGAAGAACCCTCAGGAGGAGGGGAACCCCCAGTGGGGGTAACCTCAGGCCCCGGGGCTCCGCTGCCTAGAGACAGGGGAACTGTCAAAGACCCAGTCTCCATGCCCAGGGAAGGTGCCAGTCAAGCCGTAGAGATGGCCGAAGAAGACTTGGCCAAGGCACTCCTCATAGCTCTGAAAGCCGGACCCCCAGAATCCTGGGAGTGTCCGGTCCCCGGAGCCATGATAGCAGACGGAAGTCCCGCAGCCGAAGCACGGAGAGGGAGGCTCGGAACCGACAGCATTTGTCCCGAAACGTCACCCCCGGGTCCAGCCGAAGAAGTCCGCGTGCTAAACTCAGACCCGAAGGCCGGGGTTGGAGTAAGGGTCGGAGCCGACCCTAGGATCTCTACTGGCTCCATCAGCACCTGCTCCGACGGAGCCGAAGCGGTCAGAGGAGGAATGGCAATGGAGTGGGCTATCGGCTCCGAAACCAATTGGGTCGGAGCCGAAACAAATTTTTGAAAGACTGGGGACTGGAACAGTCTTTGGAGCACCCTGTCTATGTCCGAATCTGACATCCTTGATGACCTGGAAGAGACCAAACGGGTCCGAGTTGATCTCTCCAACGGCTCCACGGGACTAAGGGGCCGGCTCCGAGGCGACTCGATAACTATCGGCGCCGAGGGAGTGTCCAATCCAATTTCCATCGGTGCCGAGGAGGAAGTGTCTGAGCGGACAACCTTCATCGGCTCCGAGATCAGTGGAGCCGATGAAGGTGACCCGCCTCTCGATGCCCCAGCCGTCTGCTCCGAGACCAGAGGAGTCGAGACTGGAGGCATCGAGGCAGACCGTTCCACCCTCGGCTCCGAAGTCCGTGGAGCCGAAGGAGAAGCCTGCCTATGTCTTTTGGCGGTCGGGTCCGACGGACTGGTGAGCCGGCGCCCTTTCTTTTTAGCAGGAGAAGGAGAGGATGCTAAAGCTTCTTCAAAAGAGGGTTTGATAAGGCCTTTCAAAATAAGTTTATTTTTCCTCTCTTGGAGTACCCTCGAGGAAAACGCGTGACACACGCTGCAGGACTCATGCAAATGTTTGGCGCCCAAACAATATACACAGAGAGAGTGGTCGTCTGTGATCGACATCTTAAAACTGCACTTAGTGCACTTTTTAAATCCTGAAGGCCTAGGAGCCTGTGACATTATGGCAATCCAAACACAGAAAACTAGCCAAGAAGAAACGCAAGAAACACACTGACTACACTATAGAATTTTTCTTGCTCTCTCTTCTTCTTCTTCTTTACTTTCCTGTCCTTTTAATAAGGACTAACACAACAAAAGAAGTAGATTCAATAACCTTAAAAATAACAGGAATTAGCCAACAACGAACTGACAGGGGAAGGCCCTTCAACTCCGATGGGACCTCTAGTCTGTCAAAACACAGTCACTACACAATATTTTACCAAGGAAAATACTCATTCAAGCACAAAAACCACTAGATAGCTGTTAAAACAGCTTTTTGTTGAATTTTAAAGAAAATCCTGACAGAAAAGTTAGTGAAAATAACACTACTTAGCTCAGCCAAGCTCGAGACCACGTCTTTGCTTGTTAGCGGCAAACGAGATCTGGGGGATTGGTAGTGGTGCATCCTGGGATATAGTAAGCTCAGCCAATAAGAGACTTCGCTCTTTGGCATAAGCGTGCCGAGTCGGAGCCGAGGGATCGGCTCCGAACCCATCAGTCAGAATGTAGGCGAGATAGGATCACATAACATCTGCTATTATATCAATATTGTTTAAATTTGTACTTGTTTTAAAATGTATTACTGGAGCTTTTCTCCTCTGGTCTCCACTGAAAATGGGCCACAAGCCCAGTTGGACAAACCCGGTTAACAAATGTCAATAAATAAATATATTTCCTCTTAATTACTGGAAAAAGCCTCTTGAACTAAAGATAAAGCTTGAACTGCATTTTGCTGAGCAGTTGCAGGATTCTTTCCTGCCTTTATCTGTACCTTTTCTGGCTGACTTTATATTCTCTAATTTTTTTTTTTTTTGCTATCCGGGTAGTAGGCTTATTAGCCAGTAACAGAATTTTACCCAAGCTGGCTATATCACAAGCTGTTAGATCTTGGTTTGTTTATACAGTGGGAGAGCTGAAATTAAGATATTAATCAGTTAGCAGTCGTCTTGGAAGTCTGCTCTGTTTCTTAGCACATAACTAGTGATCAGGGCTCTACTCCCCCTGTTTAGAGACACTGTAGCCACCGATATCCTGCCGTCTTGTAACTCTGCAGTGGCGAGGGAGGCACACTAAAGCTTTTGATGTGTCCCATACAGCTTAGAGTACTGCAGCAGTGATCTGTTTGAAATATTTTGTATGGAAAGTTTGCTTTCATTCCTGTACATTTGTTATTCTGTTCTCGCTGTTGGTTTATTCGCTACTATTTTCTGGTGGGAGACTCTACATTTTAAGAAGGGTTGAATTCATTGTTGGCTTCATCACTTGTGGTAATTGATCAGAAATAAGTATCTGATAAGTAAATGAACTTGCAATACAGTTGGAAGAATATCCATATCCTAGGAATTATGCCATTCCCCCTGTCACTTGACACAGTACATAAATTCCAGTCCCCCACTTATCCTTAAATTTTCTCTCAAAATGTGTTTCCCAGACCACCCCTAAACTCTGACAGAAGGTACTAAGTCTAGATTAGTTGATGTATTTTAGCATAATATATTTCTTGCTTTGTCCTTAAGTAGCACCATCACTGGTGCTACCTTTGTCACATGGATTACATCATACTTTCTTCTTACCCTGTTGTACTCAAAGCTGCTAATGTATTTAAATCCAATTCCAAGCACTTTATGATTCTTTTTCAATTTCCTGACAGTTGTATTGCCTTTTTTTAAACAAACCTCTTTTTGTATGCCATACTTGACAACTTAATAGTCCTACATGTATGTAAATGAAAGCAAACCATACTGAAAAATTTAGTTGCAAACCTTCTACATCACTTGACTATTCAGCAGTTATTGGTCAAAAATTATAAAGATCATTAAAATCCTGCTTTCCTTTAAACTTCATTCCTCCTCTGCATGTATTGTTTCCACAATTCCCATTTTTTATGCAGTTTGTCCTACCCTTTTTTAAAGATCCCAATTCCATTTGTCTTATCGCTGTTAATGTTTCTACTTCTATACAGTACAGTAGGTTTAGACTTTGATTTCCATTTTTGCTTTTATGGCAGCCACCATACTTGGACTCAGCAAGGCCTTACTTATATCTAGGAAATTCCAAATGTTCTTCATGTTTCACTGTTGCAGTCATTACGTTTGGGTAATCTGGTGGCAGGTTGCCCTCAGTCGGCCTGATTAACAAAGTCTTGGGTCCTGCGTCGGCTGCTGTACCTTCTTTCATGACGTCAGGGGTATAAAACATGCAGCCGACGCCATTACATCAGTCTTGCCGTGCGGTGCCCAAAGCAGAAGCAGTTTGCAAGTGCCGGTCGGCCGATTCTTTGAATCTTCCTTTTCGAGTTTCAGAACCAAAGTCTTTAACTAAAAGCTAAGTACCCCGTTGGGGAAACTTTTTCTTGCTCCTTACCAATGTCAGTAAAAGTTAATAATTGTATTACTTGAGAGAAGCAAATACCTCAAGGATTTTCATTTGTACTGTATTCCTTGCCTAGGCCCTGACCACAACATGCCTTACTGTTGGTTTTGTGCTAAATTTAATCAACGCATAATTAAACGTCGGTATATTTATGCTTCTAAATATTTTGGCTCAAGATTTAACTATCCAGAAATGTCGTCGGTTAGCATTCCGACTACCGGAATACCTAAAAAAAAAGCAAAGAAAAAGACAGAGACAGACCATCTAGGTCCAAAACCGATGAGGATTCTCAGCCAGTTGCCAGTTCGCCGGTACTCAGGCTCTTTCGCAGCCCCTGATACCCGCTACTTTTGATTTGCAGGCCTCTACTGAGCCCCATTCGGAGTCTGGTATGCCGTGAGATACTTTAAGCATTGAACCCGTGCATGTCTCTACCTTAGATGGGTCCGGAGCCGCTGAGCAGGCACTGGCTTCTGAGGGTGTTTTCAGGCCTAAAGATTTGTATATTAAACCGATGCCATCTTCAAAACTAAGGCCAGAAACTACTACCATGTCTAAAAAACTGACGCTTGGGCCACATGTACAGGCCCCAATGCCTAAAAAACAAATCAAAATGGCTGAAGATTTAATTACCTTGATCAGGGGTACCCATTTCCCTCCTGCTTAAAAGGCCTAGGCAAGGCACTGACTATGAATCTTTAGATCAGGTTTCTATTTCTTCTGATTCCTCTTCTGATCAGGAATTATCTATACCCACTTATGAGGACTCTGATGCAGAAGACTCCATCCCCTACTGCTTCTCCCCCTGAGGATTTTTCTTTTGGAGAAACTGCATACTTTAAGGGAACAGTTTCACTGGGAGAGTCGAGATTTCTCTGAATCTAAAAAGAGACTTGGTAATTTCCTTCTTTTTCCTCAGCATAGGCCTTTGGCTGTACCTCCTGTTTTAGACATTGATGATGGTTTCTCAGAATCCAGTATGACTCTTGACTCCCTGCCTCCGGCTCCTAGTAAGCCAGACTGATACTGCAGGGTTCCTGACTCCCACAAGTTCCTTTTCAAAAACCCTACTGCTGACCCTGAAACCGTTTATCAGGGTCCCAAGGGTGTTAAGGCCTCTACTGCTAAAAATCCTACCCCTTCTGATAGAGATTCCAGGGCGTTGGATAGATGGGGTAAGAAGGTTTACACATCTGCAACCTTGGCAATCAGGGCTTTAAACTGTCAATTTCATATGCTTAAATATCAACAGCATGTCATGGGTTTACTTAAACAGAAAATTATGTTGATTTCTGACTGTGTGGAAAATAGAGTTGCAGGATTTATTACATTCAGCTGAACAAGTTGGAAAACATACTTTGCAATGTGGTTTTGATTCCTTGGAGGCCTCTTGCAGGGCTGCTGTAACTGGATCTGTGATAAGAAGGCATGCTTGGCTCAAGGAGCAAAGTCTGCTTGACCATGTTAAAACAAAATTGTTGGATACTCCTTTACAGCAGGACAGTCTATTTGGTAATCAGGCTGAAGAAGTTTTGAAAAAGATGGAAGATAAAGCTAAATCTATGCAAACTGTGAAAGATTTCTTACAAGTGTAGCCACCCAGGTTTAGTAGGCACTGGCCTACTAATAACTGGTCCTTTCCAGTACCCACTAGAGCCGCTCAGGTCAAACCCAGACATTCCAAAGGCTCCAGGTTTCAGTCGCAAGGAACTTTTAGAACAAAGCAATGGGGTGCCTCCACCTCCAAATCTGGAAGCAACAAGGCACCTCCCTATGGTAAACAGTCTCAATGACTTTCCTCTGCAATCACCAAGCACTTACCTTTTGGCCGCCTCTTTGGGGGGAAAACTGGCACTTCATGCACGAAACTGGCAACTGATTACCCAGGACAAATGGGTTTTGAATATAGCATCCCAGGGATACAAATTTCATTTCCACACGTTGCCAATCCCAAACGGATGGCCAGATCTGCCTCCAAATCGGTGGGCAGAGGCCCAGAAACAAGTGATGTCCCTCATGAATATGGGGGCTATTCAACTAGTACCAGAAAGGGAAAAGGGACAAGGTTTTTATTCAAGACTTTTCCTGATACCCAGAAAAGATAAATCATGGCGTCCAATTCTGGACGTATCCATTCTAAATACATTTCTGGACATTCCAAAATTCAAGATGTTGACTCTTTAACAGTTACTACCTACGCTAGGCAAAGGTACCTGGTTGATAACTCTAGACTTAAGAGGCTTACCTGCGTATCCCAATCAGGGAATCTTGCAGAAGATACCTCCGCTTCAAAGCAGGCTACTTGCATTACCAGTTCTCTGCACTGCCCTTTGGCTTATATAGTGCGCCCAGGGTCTTCACAAAGTGCCTGGCACCAGTAATTGTATTTTGCAGGCAAAGAAATATTCAAATTTATCCATACCTGGACGATTGTCTGTCTAATTCGGGCAGAAAACGAGGACACTCTTCTAAAACATCTGGCGTTTGTAAAAAGGGTTCTAACTTGTCTAGGGTACACCATAAACGAAAAGAAATCACAACTGGTACCCTCTCAAAAAATTACATTCCTGGGTGCAAGCTTGAATACAACTGCCCAGATGACTTACCGTACGCCTGAAAAACAAATTCAACTGATGACTTATTCATGCAGTTGATGCAGACAGGTGGCCACAAAAACCCAGCTGTCTGCAAGAAAAATTCTGCAGGCCTTGGGGTTCATGGCCTCCTGCATTCTTCTAATTTCATATGCAAGACTGCATATGAGGAAACTTCAGTGGTACCTAAAAAGCTTATGGAGTCAACATTGTCACAGCCTGGAAACTATGATTCCTATCATTCCTTGCCTGAAACTAGAGTTCCTATGGTGGGCAGAGGCCTACCACCAAAACAAGGGACTGTCATTCATTCCACCCCCTGCCGCCCAAACCCTGACTACAGACGTATCAGACTCTGCTTGGGGGGCGCATCTGGCAAGGAGATGCATTCAGGCAAATGGAGCCCAAATCAAATGCACCTACATAACAATCAGAGATGCTAGCTGTACAGAATGCTCTGACGGCCTTCAAGGACTTCCTTCATCCAGGACAACTACTGATAGACAACACTACAGTCCTGTGGTACATAAACAAGCAGAGGGTTACACATTCCTACCCCCTTTGCAGACTAGCCATGGCATTGTGGAACACGGCCTTGTGGAACACTGCCTTGACTTATCAAATACATCTACAAGCTCAATTTCTGCCAGGAAAGCAAAATACTCTGGCAGACAAACTAAGCAGAAATCTTATGGACCCACACGAATGGAAACTGGAACCACAAATTTTCAACATGTTGACATGCAAATGGGGGAGCCCAGACATAGTTCTGGGGTGAGGCAGAAAGATCTATCAGTTGGACAAATTCTGCACAAGAATTAATCACAAAAAGCTTGGAAAGTGGATGCTGAATCCTTTAGCTGGAAAAACCTATCAATCTGTGCCTTTCCCCCTCTGCCTCTGCTCTCCAAAGTCTTACTAAAAGTCAGACAGGACAAACCAAAAATGATTCTGATTGCTTCAGACTGGTCTCGCCAATACTGGTACCTGCTCCTGCGCAATGTCGCACCTTCCTCCTTGGTACCTGCCTCAGACACCTTACCTACCGTCTCAGCAGAACTATCATTCTGCACACTCTGCTCCAAACTTGACTCTTGCAGCGTGTCTAATCAACTAATTTCACCCGTTACATCTCTCAGTAAACCTGTGATGGATGTCATTTTGGAGGCTAGAAGGCCTAGTACTAGAAAATCTTATGCTGACAAATGGAAAAGATTCTGTGCCTGGAACCAAACACAAGGAATAAGCACAGCAATGCCCAATATTCCTCATATTCTGCAATACTTTACTGAGATGCTTCACAAGGGCCAATCTTTTTCTTCCATAAAAATCCATGCCTCTGCCATTTCAGCTCATTACAACACAGAGCCCTCTCCTCTTCTCATCTTCTGCTAAAGCAGTATCTGAGGGGCCAAAATTTAAGACCTCCCAGGAGAGCACCAACTCCTGCATTGGGACCTCAATTTTGTTTTGGAAAACCTCACTCTACCTCCTTTTGAACCAGCTGCTACTGCGGACCTAAAATTTCTCTCTTGGAAAACAGCTTTTCTTTTAGCAGTCACTTCGGCTAGAAGGATTTCAGAACTACAGGCTCTTATGGCAGTGGAGCCTTTCATTATTTTTTACCCGGACAGGGTTGCTCTCCAGACCAATCCATCCTTTATGCCTAAGGCGGAATCTAGTGTGGCCCTTTAATCGGACCATTCATCTGCCAACATTCTTCCCAAATCCACAGAACAAGGGTGAGCGGATTTTGCATTCATTGGATGTACACAGACAACTAAGATTCTACTTAAACAGGACAAAATCTCTAAGAAAATCTGAACAACTATTGGTGGCATTTACTGCAGGGGCCGAGGGAAAGGCTATTTCAAAGCAGACCATTTCCAAATGGATAAGCCATTGTATTCGTTTCTGCTATATGCACCATGGTAAACCTGTCCCCAAGGGGATCAGATCTCAATCAATCAGGGTTGCATCTACTTTTGCAGCCTTTCTCAGAGGGGTTCTTACCAGAGACATTCTAGAAGCTGCTACCTGGAGCTCAATTCATACGTTCACCAAACATTACCATTTACCTCTCCTCTTTAAATCCAGAGCAGGCTTTGCCACTGCTGTCCTGCAGGGCCTTATAGCTGCTCCTAATGCTGTATACATCCATCCTCCCAACCATAGCTTTGGGCTTCTACCCAAATGTAATGACTGCAACAGTGAAACACGAACGTAGTACAGTTGTGTACACTTACCATAAATGTAGATGTTCGAGTGTATTCACTGTTGCAGATATATATATATATATATATATATATATATATATATATATATATATATATATATATATATATATATATATATATAAAATGGCAACTGAGCCAGCAGATTACCCAAATGTAATGACTGCAACAGTGAATACACTCTAACATCTACATTTATGGTAAGTGTTCAGAACTGTACATGTTAAGTTGTCAATCTCGCCTTCATTCTTGCTTGATGGGTTCGGAGCCGATCCCTCGGCTCCACTGCACTGCTAAGCTCGAGAGTCACTTTTACCAGCTCGAGGCAGCCCCATATCCCATGATGCAAGGCGGTAAGTACCCAGATCTCGTTTGCCGCTTCGCTTATGAGGTCCTCCTTTTACCAGCTCCTGGTAAGTGATTCACTTTTTGAATATTTAAGCCCCTTTTTCTTAAAAAACCCTTAATTATTAGTTATTAGTTAATTATTTACATTTTGTGACAGAAAGTCCCTGTTTTTTCTAATTTATTTTAGTCAACTTTACCCATCCCATCCCCTCCCTGTTAGGGTGTGTGTGTTTTTTTATACAAATACCTTTTGGTATTTTATTTGTTAATTTTTTGACTGGTGTGTGTGTGTGTTGTGTTAAGCACCATGTCAAAGGAGAGGGTCTCAGGTTTTAAGAAGTGTGACTCGTGCTGTCAGAAGATGTCTCTGACAGACGGTCACACTTCTTGCCTGTATTGCCTGGGGCCTCTTCACCTGCAGGACTCCTGTGCTATTTGTCATTCCTTCAGCCAGAGAGTCCTGCAGGAAAGACGCAACAAACTGATCCTTAGGGGCCGCCTTAAGCCGGAGGGCTCTCCAGCTAAGTCGGCTCCATCTAAATCAGTTAAATCTTCCAAGGCCCAGGCTTCTGTGTCTAAGCCTGCGGCCTCGGCGCCGACTCGTTCCGAGTCGAGATCGGCTCCGGCTGGAGCCGATTCTGGCTTAACAAAGCCTTCGGCACCGATGGCTATCGGTGCCGAATCTGTATCGACCACTTCGGTGTCGGCTCCGATCGGTTCCGACACCCATGTGGCACAGGCATCGGTGTCGGCTCCGATCGGCTCCGACACCGTTACTTTGGTGGCTGTATCGGCTCCGGCTGGAGCCGATACATCGAGCTTCCTGTCGGCTCCGAAGTCGGCTCCGACAGGATCTATAGTATCGGCTCCGATGGCTCATTCCAGGAAGAGGTCGAGGTCTCCTTCCTTGGAGCCGATACTTTCGGCTCGGCTTCACCTCTTCTTCGGGGAGCCATCGGAGCCGATCTTCAAGGTCATCCAGACTGTCAGATCATGACCTAGAGAGTGGTCAGTAGATTACTTAAGTCACAGGTACTGGCCCAAATGTTACATAGTCCGTCTCAACAGGCGACTGTTGGTCCACACCCGTTACAGTTCCTCCTTCAACTCTACCCCAGAGCTTGGAGTTGGAGTCTTCGGAATGGTTACTGCTACGGCTGGAGGCGGATACCCCTTCTGTTCCTTCAGCCTCTACTCTTATCTCCTCTTGAGACCTTCCTTAGAGGGATTGGTGGTCGGGCTTCCATGGTCTCCTCCGAGGGGTGAGTGGCATCGGACCCTTGTCCGAGCCGCTCTTCCCCTTGGAGCCTCTGCCTTGGTGAGCTCGGCTCCGACATCTGCCTCGGAGGCTTCCCTTCGGTGGTCCCTGGGTTCCTAGCTCTTGAGCGGGTTCTCTCGGACCTGCCTGGGAGGGAGCATTCGAGGTGATGAAGAGTGTACTGGCCACTGGTATCAGTCAGCAGTCTGTTCCCGTAGCTCCTCCCTCTATAGTACCTGTTGACATCTCTGCCACTTCTCTTGCTACAGGACCCAGAGATCCTCCACCTCAGGTTTCCCCATTGGGAATTTCCCCTCTTCCGAGGATTCTCCTGATGTTTGGGAGATCCTCCTAGGAAGAGGACTTGTAGAGGAAGCATGTAGACTCCCGAGTCTGTCACTTGGATACTGACTTTGATGAGTCAGAGGGATCCCCTAGATCCCCTCTGAGGATGTCTCCTTCTCAGACATCCTAGAACTCCTGAAACAGAGGAAACTGGCCCACCAACAATCCCTCTGAGGATGAGTCAGTATACCTAGAGGCGTTTGGATCTCGGCCCTCCACCTCCTGGGTGTCTCCGCCTTCGACCCCTTATGCAGGTTATTGCACGAAGGCGTGGGCAGCTCCTGACTCTGTAGAGCCAGTCCCTAGGAGGCCTTCAAAATTTATCACTGCCCGTGTGACAAGCAATTCCTCACTAAGGGTGTCCCGCTGATGCCATGGTGGTGGCTGCGGCCACCAAAAGGAACTTGCAGATCCTTCCGTGCCCGTCCATCCTCCTAATAAGGACTCTAGGACCATGGATAGATGCAGTGGCGGATGTTTTCCTCAGCGACCTTTGCTATCGTTAAGCTGAATTACCTATGTCACTTCACCAGACTCCAGAGGGATATCCTTAAGGAGCTGGGCGAAGTAGTTCAGAATCCTACAGCTGCAGGGGCTCAAGAAAAATTGCTTCGCAGCTAGGAACCCTCAATTCCATTGCAAACTCCTCCATGCGGCTAATATCTTATGCTGCGGATGGAGCGAGTAGAGCCGCAGGTACAGGTGTGGCTCTTAGACGCCAAGCCTGGATGCGGCTATGTGATTTTGCGGATCCCTTTAAGGCGTCTTTCACAAATTCTCCCTTTGATGGGTCAGCTTTGTTTGGCCCTCAGGTGAAGGAAACCTTGACCAGGTGCGAACAGGACGGCAAGACTCTTTCTGCTGTTGGAGTCCGTTTTTCCACCCCTTCTAGACCTTATCCCAAAGGACAGAAAGGTGGGAAAATGTGGTTCCGTAAATCCCAAGGAGTCACGCCGGATTCACGTGGTCAGTTTACCCCTAGAGGCAGAGGGGTAACAACAACAGGCGCGCTCTAGAGGCAGAGGGTCCGAAAAACCAGAAACAGGGAGCCTCTCTGACAAGCCCTTTCAGCATCCCTGAGGTGTTGCCCGGCTGTCCCTCCTTGGAGGCAGTCGGGGAAGATTACCACTGTACCCAGAAGCCTAGCATTCCCTCACTCAAGACAGATGGGTACAGTCGATCATATCCAAGGGTTACATAATTCCTTTCGAGGAAAGTCCCTTCCCCTCAAGTTCCCTTCCAGGCGTACCACCCGGTCTAAGGGAGGTTGCAGAGTTAGAAGTCTCAAAACTACTGCAAAAGAGCCATTCAGCCAGTTACAATAGACCATTCAGAGCCGGAATCTACTCAAGGTTCTTTTGGTCCCCAAAAGCGGGAGACTGGAGACCAATATTGGATCTCAGCAGACTCAACAAGTCTGTCAGGAAGACAAGATTCGAATGGTCACTCTTCAGTCAATTCT
Organism: Protopterus annectens; assembly: GCF_019279795.1. Lineage (NCBI taxonomy): Eukaryota > Metazoa > Chordata > Ceratodontiformes > Protopteridae > Protopterus > Protopterus annectens. Next base: position 1,410,103,102 of record NC_056728.1, on the reverse strand, counting down.
GCCCTTCTTACAGAAGGACAACTGGATGTGCTCAATAGATCTTCAGGATGCGTACTATCACATCAAAATTCAGGCGCTCAGGAGATTTCTCCGCTTTCGGCTGGGGTCCAGTCATTTCCAGTTCAGAGCCCTGCCCTTTGGTCTCACTACAGCCCCAGAGTGTTCACCAAATGCATGGCAGTGGTCACGGCTCACCTGAGGCGTCAAGGATTCAGGTGTTTCCGTATCTCGACGACTGGCTCCTGTCAGCCACCACCAGGCATCAGCTTATACAAGCCAGGGATTACACAATAGACCTTTGTTCTCATTTGGGCATCTCAATCAACTTGAAAAGTCATCCTTATCGCCCTGCCAGTCTATTACCTTCATAGGCAAACTTAAACACTGTTCGGATGTCAGCTACCCTTACAGATCAAAGAGTTTCAGACATTCAGAGTCATGTCAGGATCATTCTGGCCAGCAAGAAAGTACAGGCCAGAATGGTTCTAAAGGTATTAGGTCTCATGGCTGCGGCCATTACTCTTCTTCCCATGGCTCGATTCTACATCGCCTTCTTCAGTGGATGCTGTTCACACAATGGTCATACCAGCAACTTCCAATGCGTCACCAGATTCTGGTGACACAGACATCTAAAGAGCATCTTGCTTGGTGGATCACATCGCCTCAGGTTCACCAAGGCAGGTACTTTGTACCCCATCCCGATAGCCACTGTCACCACGGATGCCTCCCTGATCGGGTGGGGGTCATTATCAGGGCAGGATGGTTCATGGGGCGTGGCAGCCGTTCGAGTACCATCTGCACTTTAATGTCCTCCTCTTGAGAGCACTGCTTTTAGCGTTGCAAGCCCTCAACGACTTTCTTCCCGTAGGGACAATTGCAGTCCACACAGACAACATGTCTGTAGTTTGGTATATCAACAAACAGGGCGGAACCAAGTCCTACCCCTTGTGTCGAGCGCTCAGACTATGGCAATGGGCGATCTCCTCTCATTGGTTTCTGGTAGCAACGCATATCCCTGGGAAAACCAACATTGTAGCGGACAGATTGAGCAGAGCTATTCTCATGCCTCACGAGTGGTCTCTCAAGCAATCTATAGCGGAAGAGATTTTTCTGGAATGGGGTCGTCCATGTTGCGATCTTTTTGCTACTCCCCAAAACAGCAAATGCCCAGACTTCTTCAGCCTCTTCCCTCTATCAGGCCATCTCCCAAGAGACGCTCTGACCCAGGATTGGCCCTAGGGACTTCTTTATGCCTTCCCTCCATTTCCTCTGATCCCTCAGGTGATCCAGAAAGCTACCGTTTTGAGAGCCAAATTGATTCTCATTGCCCCTTACTGGCCTCGACAAGTTTGGTTCCCGTTCCTCCATCACCTTTTGGTGCAGCCGTGGCATCTGGACCCAGTGCCAGATCTTCTGATTCACCAATCGGGTCAGCTGCACCAGTCAATCCCTTCTCTCAACCTCACAGCATGGTTGCTCCACTTCCTTCCTTAGCCAGGCTTCCTTTGATCTCTAACCCAGTTAGAGACATCATAGTAACCGCTAAAATCCTCTACCAGGAGGATTTATACAAGCAAATCGAAATGTTTCTCTTATTGGGCTAAGGCCCACAATATTGTTCCTTTTACTGCCCTGTTCAGGCAGTCCTGGACTTCTTAGCAGAGATTTTTCATGCAGGCTCCTCCTCTTCCACAGTCAGAGTTCAATTGGCTGCTATTTCCAATTTTCATGTCGGGATAGCAGATCATAATATTATGTCCCATAGGCTCTGCAGGGCCTTCTTGAAAGGAATTTTCCTACTAAAGCCTCCAATCAGGAATCCTCCTCCTCAGTGGGATCTAAATTTAGTGCTGACATCCTTGATTCTTCCCCTTGAGCCAGCTGTTTCTTGTTCCTGAAATATCTCTCTTGGCAAACTTTATTCCTAGTGGCTATTACATCTGCCAGGAGGGTGTCTGAACTTCATGCTCTTTCCGTTCGACCCCCTATTTGGTTTTCACAAAGACAGAGTATCTTTGAGAACTAACCAACCTTTTTACCTAAGGTCGCTTCAAAGAACAATTTGAATCAATCCATTGATCTCCTGTATTTTTCCTAACTATTCAGATAGAGCTGAACAAAAGCTACATTATCTTGATGTCCACCGTCAACTTAGATATTATTTGGACAGAACAAAAAAATTTAGAAAATCTGATCAACTTTTTGTTTCCTATGCGGATAATAAAAAAGGCCTTCCTGTTTCTAAAGTGACCTTATCCAGATGGCTTTCTTCGGTCATCTCTGAAATTTATACGCTCAGGGGAAAACAGCTGTGCTCAAAACCTAAAGCACATTCATCTAGGAGCTTAGCTACTTCTACAGCTTTTCAAGCTAGACTTCCTTTGGACACTATTTGTGCAGCGGCCACTTGGGCTACTCCTCACACTTTTGTTTCCCATTACAAATTGGACTTGGCCTCCAGGGACAGAGCCAGTTTTGGCTCTACAGTCCTCAAGAGTTTGTTCCATTGAGCCACCCAGGATAGAGGTGCTAGGACGGTCCCATCAAGCAAGAATGAAGGCGAGATTGACAACTTAACATTAAGTTATGTACCTACCATAACGTTCCATGTTAGTTGTCTTCTCTCGCCTTCTTTCTTGCGACCCTCCCTCCTTCCCCTTGGCCTGGACAGACCTTGTTATAAGAAACTGTTATGCTGAAGACCATTCAGACCTGGTCCTTCTTCCATCTGTAAGTTTTATTTCTTCCTTTGGGAAGTATTTTATGCTTGGTGCTATTGCCCTTTGTCAGCAAACGAGATCTGGGTACTTACCGCCTTGCATCATGGGATATGGGGCTGCCTCGAGCTGGTAAAAGTGACTCTCGAGCTTAGCAAGTGCCGAGTCGGAGCCGAGGGATCGGCTCCAAACCCATCAAGCAAGAAAGAAGGCGAGAGAAGACAACTAGCATGGAACGTTATGGTAGGTACATAACTTCTTATTTCTGTATCGTAGGTCAAAAAAGGAATATCCTTAGTTAAACTAATTTGCTCACCCAGTATCTCTGACCGAGTAGTCTGCAGGGACACTTTGAAGTCTACCAGCTTGTTACACTCACAGAAAATATGTTCCCAATTACCTCATTTTTCACCATTACACCTCTGACATTTGCCGTCTACCTGAGGAAAAATTATTTGGAGTTTACTTGGGTTATAAAAATACCTTTGTAAACGCTTCCAAACAAAGATCCTAAGTCTTCTAGACTTTGTTTGGGGGGCATACACTTACTCCCCCATTATTTCTTTGTGAATTGCTTAATCAGTCTAACTTCCCAATTCTTTCTAACCTTCACTAATTTATTCTAATAGTTATCATGCAGTGTTTTCCATCCATGCTCTGCTGATTGTTTATTTAACAGCAATTTCTGTTACAGATTCTAGCAACTCTACCTGGTCTGTGGCTTAGAATCCCCCCCATTTCTTTCTCATTGCCTATACTCTAACAATCCTTGATAGGGAATGCAATCTCTAGCCTGCAGTCCAAATTCTTGGCCTCTTCCCATTCTATTACCTTTTCCTCTTTAATATTTGCTTCCAATACCTTGGTTCTTTTGCCAGTTTTCTCCAATAAATTCCAGTCCGTTCTTGCCTCTTGCCTGTATCTCAAATTGCAGTCATCCCTTTCGGTAGAATTCTTTCTTTTCCATTCCTGTGTTGGCTTAGTTCTTAGAATACTTTCTGCTTCTTTATGAATATAATATTCTGTGTGGTGGTTGTCTGTAAGCGTCGGCATCCGAAATTCCAGTGTCTCCTTGTTTCAGTTTCCCCATTTGATAATCATCCCTTTCCATTTTGAATTATAGGTTTTTCCTTATTCTTTGTATAGGAGCCTTAACTGTGTAACTCTGAAATACCCCTTCAAATCTGGTTATCCTAAAACTACTTTTTCTATGGAAAGAATCTGCGTGTTGCACTTGACCCTTTCCGTCTTTCCTTTCCAGTTAGAATCCTTCAGCTCTTTATCAGTTGCTGTCCACAACTTCTCTGACTGATAAAAATATGCCTGACCTGTTTATAAAACTAAAGGTGCTAAAAACATTTTAACCGTTTGTATCGTGCTACCCATATCCATATAACAGAGCTTCCAGTTTCTCAGTTTTTGTATTATCTGTTTAGTCTCTTTCCACATTTCCTTAGCTGTCACCAGAGTCCTTTTTAAAAACATGTTCCCGAGTATTTCATTTTGTCATATCCTCATAAATCTGAGTAATGCTGAACCAGTTTGTGTGGGGGGTACATAATTTACAGCTATTGCCTTTGTTTTAGCTTCATTCATTTTGTATCCCGAAAAGATTTGAAACTGCCTCAGAATGTTCCACAACACTGAAATGTCCTTTTCTGGTTTTATTAGGTATAAATATCCGCAAATAAAGTCAGCTTTTCCTGACTATCATGCCAGTTATATCTCTGAATTACGGAGTCACTTATTTTCTTTGCCAGTGAATGTTCTTCGTGTTTCACTGTTGCAGATATTACATTTGGGTAATCTGCTGGCAGGTTGCCCTCAGTCTGCCTGAATTCCAAAGTCTTGAGTCCTGCGTCGGTTGCTGTCTCTTCTTCCATGACATCAGGTAGTCAGGGGTATAAAACATGCAGCTGACGCCATTTTCTTTAGTTTTTCTTGCCGTGCGGTGCCCGAAGCAGAAGCATTTTGCAAGTGCCGGTCGGCCGACTACTGAAATATTAGAGTTTGAATTTCAGAACCGAAGTCTTCACTAAAGCTAAGTACCCCGTTGGGGAAACTTTTTTCTTGCTCCTTACTGATGTCAGAAAAAGTTAATAATTGTATTACTTATGGGAAGCAAATATCTCATAAGGATTTCCATTTATACTGTATTCCTTGCCTAGGCCCAGATCACAATGTGCTTGGCTGTCTGTTTTGTGCTAGATTTAACCAACGCACTATTAACTGTCTGTATATTTTTGCATCAAAGTATTTTGGAAACAGATTTAACTACCCAGAAATGTCATCTGATAGCAATCAGACTACCGGAGTACATAAAAAAACGCAAAGAAAAGGACAGGGAAAGGCAGTCGAGATCCAAAACTAACGACTAAGCTTAAGCCAGTCACCGGTTAGGTACTCAGGCGCTTTCGCTGCCCCTGACACATGCTACCTTAGAGTCGCAGGCCTCTACCCACACCTACGTGGAGTCCGGCATGCCGCAAGATACACGAGGTATTGGACCGACGGATGTAACTCCTTCTGATGGGTCCGGAGCCACTGAGCAGGCACCAGTGTCTGAGGGTGTATTCAGACCTCAACATTTGTATATCAAACAGACGACAGCTGCAAAACCAAAGACAAAAGCAACTTCTAAAACTAAAAAAAAAAGACGCATGAGCCACGTGCACAGGCCTCTATGCCTAAAAAACAGATTATCAAAATGGCTGAAGACCTTATTACCTTGATCAGGGGTACCCATCCCCCTCCAGATAAGAGGCCTAGGCAAGACACTGATTATGAATCTTCAGGTCATGTTTCTATTTCTTCTGATTCCTCTTCTGATCAGGAATTATCTTTACCTCCCTATGAGGATTCTGATGCAGAGGAGTCAATACCATCTGCATCTCCTCCCTGAGGATTATTCATTTGGAGAAACCTTGCATACTTTGAGGGAGCATTTTCACTGGGAGAGTCAAGACTTCTCAGAATCAAAAAAGAGGCTCAGGGATTTCTTCTCCCCTCAGCACAGGCCTTTAGCCATTCCCCCTGTTTTAGACATTATGGATGATCTGTTTTTGGAGTCGAGCTTGATCCCTGAATCCTTATCTCCTGCTCCCAGTAAGCCTGACAGATATTGCAGGGTCCCTGACTCGCATAAATTTTTATTTAGAAACCCTGCTGCTGATCCTGAAACTATTTCACAGGGTCCAAAGGGAGTTAAAGCCTCAACAGCTAAAAATCCTACCCCCTCTGACAGAGATTCAAGGGCATTGGACAGATGGGGGGAAAAAGGTTTACACATCTGCAACATTGGCAATCGGCCTTAAACTGTCAATTTCATATGCTTAAGTAACAACAACATGTTATGGGATTGCTGAAACGAAAATGATGATTTCAGAATGTGCAGAAAATAAAGAATTGCAGGAATTATTGCATGCAACTGAACAGATTGGAAAGCATACTTTGCAATGTGGTTTTGACTCTTTAGAGGCCTTCTGCAGGGCCGCAGTTACTGGATCTGTGATTAGGAGGCATGCCTGGTTAAAGGAACAAAATTTGCCTGATCATGTTAAAGCTAAATTGCTAGATGCGCCTTTACAGCATGATTCTCTGTTTGGTATTAAGGCAGAAGAGGTTTTAAAGAAAATGGAAGACCAAGCTAAGTCTATGCAAACTGTTAAAGACTTCTTACAAGTGCAGCCACCAAGATTCAGTAGACACTGGCCTACAAAAATTAGTCCTTTCCTGTGTCAGAGCGCAAAGGGGTAAATCCAGATGCCCTAAGGGTTCCAGATACCAGGCGCAAGATTCATACAGGTCAAAGCAATGGGGCGCTTCTACCTCCAAATCTGGAGGAGATAAAGCGCAAACCTACAGAAAACAATCCCAATGACTTTCCTCTGCCTACACTAAGCGCTTATCTTTTGGCAGCACCCATAGGGGGAAAATTAGCACTTTTTGCTCAAATTTGGCAGTTAATAACCCAGGACAAGTGGGTACTAAACATAGTATCACAGGGATACAGATTCCATTTCCACACTCTGCCAATGGCAAATGGTTGGCCAGATCTGCCAAAAAATCAATGGGCAGAGGCCCAGAAACGGGATATGTCCCTCATGGATATGGGGGCCATTCAGCCAGTACCAGAACAGGAAAAAGGACAAGGTTTATACTAGACTGTTCTTGGTACCCAGAAAGGGCAAGGCCTGGTGGCCAGTACTGGAATTATCGATTTTGAACATATCTGGATATTCCAAAATTCAAAATGCTGACTTTGCATCAGCTTCTGCCCATGCTGGGCAAGAATGCTTGGCTGATGACATTAGACCTAAAAGAGGCATACCTGCATGTCCCAATAAGACAATCGTGCAGAAGATACCTCAGATTCAAGGCTGGTTTAATGCATTACCAATTCTCTGCACTGCCCTTTGGCTTATCTACTGCGCCCAGGGTCTTTACAAAGTGCCTGGCACCAGTAATTGCATGTTGCAAACAAAGTAGTATACAAATGTATCCTTACTTGGACGACTGTCTCATTCAAGCAAAGAAGAAGGACATTCTTCTTCGACACCTGTCGTTTGTGAAAAGGTTTCTAACATGCCTAGGGTGCACAATAAATGAAAAGAAATCACAATTGGTACCCTCTCAAAAGGTAACATTCCTGGGTGCAAGCTTGAATACAACTGCCCAGATGGCTTACCTCATGCCAGACAAGCAAAGACAACTGATTAGTTGCTTCAAACTGATGGCAACAAAAACCCAGTTATCTGCAAGACAAATTCTGCAGGCTCTGGGCTTCATGGCATCCTGCATCCTACTGATTCATATGCAAGACTGCATATGAGGAAACTTCAATGGTACCTAAAAAGGAGTCCACATTCTCACAGTCTGGAAGCAATGATTCCTCTTATTCCCTGCCTACAACAGGAGTTTCTATGGTGGGCAAAGGCATGTCACCAAAACATGGGACGGGCCTTCACGCTACCCCCTGCCAACCAAACCTTAACAGACCCATCAGATTATGCCTGGGGGGCCCACATGGCAGGAAGATGCATTCAGGGCATATGGACCCCAAAACAAATGCATCTACATATCAACCAGAAAGAGATGCTGTCTGTTCTAAATGCCCTAACAGCCTTCAAGGACTTACTTCATCCAGGACAACTACTGATAGACGGACAACACTACAGTTACGGTCATGTGGTATATAAACAAGCAAGGGGGCACTCATTCATACCCCCTTTGCAGATTAGCCATGGCACTGTGGGACACAGCTTTGACCTACCAGATACATCTTCAAGCTCAATTCCTGCCAGGAAAAAAAGTACTCTGACAGACTAAACAGAAGCCTTATGGATCCTCTCGAGTGGAAACTAAATCCACAAGTCTTCAGCATAACAGAGAAATAGGGGAGCTCAGACATCTATTTGCCTCTCCTCAGAGTTATCAATTGAAAAGATTCTGCACAAGGACTTATCACAGACAAGCATGGAAAGTGGACGCCCTATCCTTCAGTTGGAAAAACCTATCAGTTTACGCCTTTCCTCCTCTGCCTCTTTTCCCCAAGGTCCTCCTAAAAGTCAGACAACAGAATCCAGAGATGATACTAATTGCCCCGGACTGGCCCCGCCAATACTGGTAACCAATCCTAAGGAACTTGTTTCAGTACCCAGCTTGGACCTTAACTCAAAGACGTCAACTACTGTCCCAGCAAAACAATCAGATCCTGCACAATCAGCTATAGACACTGAACTTGGCAGCATGGCTGATCTCATGTAGTTATACAAACAACACCTCTCAGTAAAGCTGTGATGGATGTTATTTTGGAAGCCAGAAGGCCTAGTACTAGAAAATCTTATGCTGACAAATGGAAAGATTCTGTGCTTGGAATCTAGCACAAGGAACTGATGCAGCAGAAACAAATATTCCTCAGATATTACAGTACTTAACCGAGATGCTTGACAAAGGCCCATCTTTCTCATCAATTAAAATCCATGCCTCTGCCATTTTGGCTCATTACAGTACACAGCCACCAATCTTTTCTCATCCTTTACTAAAGCAGTATCTTAGAGGAGCCAAAAATTTAAGGCCTCCCAGAAGATCCACCATTACCTGCATGGGACGTCAATTATGTGTTGGAAAAGCTCACCCTGCCTCCATTTGAACCAGCTGCTACCGCTGATATAAAGTTCTTAACATGGAAAACCGCTCTGCTACTAGCAGTTACAATAGCAAGAAGAGTTTGAGCTGCAGGCCCTCATGGCTGTAGAGCCTTTTATCATATTTTACCCAGACAGGGTGTCTCCGAGGACAAATCCTACTTTTATGCCTAAGGTGGTTTCCAGCGTGGCTCTTAACCAAACAATTCATCTGCCAACCTTTTATCCAAATCAGCAGAACAAGGGAGAGAGAATTCTGCATTCCTTGGACGTACATAGCTAAGATTCTACTTGAGCAGGACTAAAGCTCTAAGAAACTGCGCAATTACTAGTGACATATGCTGCAGGATTAGAAGGAAAGGCTAATTCAAAGCAGACAGTTTCAAAGTGGATAAGCCACTGCATCCGTTTCTGCTACTTAAACCATGGTAAACCTATGCCCAAGGGCATTGGGTCTCATTCCTCCAGAGCTGCAGCTACTTCAGCAGCTTTTTTCAGAGGAGTACCAACCAAAGACATTCTAGAGGCTGCTACTTCTATTTACACCTTTACAAAGCATTATCATTTGCCTCTCTACTCTAAGTCCAGGACAGGCTTTGCCACTGCAGTTCTGTAGGGCCTTATAGCGGCACCTAATGCTGTTTATCTCCAGCCTCCCAACCTTAGCTTTGGGATTCTACCCAAATGTAATGACTGCAACAGTGAAACACTAAGAATGTAGTACAGATGTTCATCGTGTGACACTGCTGCAGTCATTACACTTGGGTTATACTGCTGTCAGGCGGTTCCCCAGCCGGCCTGAGTTCCAAAGTCTTGGTCCGGCATCGGTTACTGTCGCCTCCTCACTGACGTCAGTGCGACAGGGGTATACAAGATGCAGCCGACGCCATTTTCTTCAGCCTTTCTTGCCGCGCGGTGCCCGAAGCAAAAGCAGTTCGCAAGTGCCGGTCGGCCTACTCCTGAGATTTTCATTCCGAATCAAGAACCAAAGTCTTCTACAAAGCTAAGTACCCTGTTGGGGAAACTTTTTCTTGCCTCAGACCGATGTCAGTAAAAGTTAATAACTGTATTTCTTGTGGGAAGCAAATACCTCATAAGGATTTCCATTCTTATTGTATCTCATGCCTAGGCCCAGACCACGCCGTTACTGGTTGTCGGTTTTGTGCTAGGTTTAATAAGCGCACTATTAAACATTTGATTTTGCCTGACATTACTTTGGCAGAAAATTTAATTATACCATGCCGTCGGAACTTCCGACTACTGGTATTCATAAAAAGCGCAAAGACAAGGACAGGCATCAGAGGCCCAAAACTGACAAGCCTCTTCTAGGCCAGTCACTGGTTTTCAGTGAGGCGCCTTCGCAGCCCCTGACTACCGCTTTTGCAGAACCACAGGCCGCCCCCGACCCCCCACGTGGAGATGGCTGGACCTTTGGACGCACTCGTTTTTCAGCAGACCGAAACTGATCCTGCAGAGGGATCAGGAGTACCTGAGCTATCCGCAGCTTCAGAGGGTGTCTTCAGACCTACTCAGCTAAACATTAAACCCTCTTCTAAGTCAAAGCCCCCTTTAAAAACTAAGAAACAAGTACAGCATTCTCCAGGACAGGCCTCCATGCCTAAGAAACAAATGCTCAAAATGGGCGAAGACCTAATCACTCTGATCAGGGGTTCCCATCTCCCTCCTGATAAAAGGCCTAGACAGGATGCAGATTATGATTCATCCGACCAGGGGTCCATTTCCTCAGATTCATCCTTAGACCTGGGATATCCTTTACCCCCTTATGAAGATTCTGATGCTGAGGAATCTATTCCATCAGCCTCTCCACCCGAGGACTACTCCTTTTGGGAAACATTACATACCTTGAGGGAGCATTTCCATTGGGAAGGCCAGGATTATTCAGAATCCAAGAAAAGGCTCAGAGACTTCCTATTACCTCAACACAGACCCCTGGCTATTCCACCAGTGCTAGATATTGTGGATGATGTGTACACTGAATCCAGCTTAAATCCTGATTCCTTATCTCCAGCTCCACTTAAACCGGACAGATATTAGAGTGCTTGACTCGCACAAATTTCTGTATAAAAGCCCTGTTGCTGATCCTGAAACTATTTCTCAGGGACCCAAAGGGGGTTAAGGCCTCATCAGCAAAGAACCCAGTTCCCTCTGACAGAGATTCCAGAGCACTAGACAGATGGGGAAAGAAAGTATATACGTCTGCAACCTTAGCAATGAGAGCCTTAAATTGCCAGTTTCACATGCTAAAATATCAGCAATTTTTGATGTCTCAGTTGAAACAAAAAATGCTTCCAGATACAGATCCTCCTAATTTTAAAGAAATGCAGGATTTATTGCATGCCGCTGAACAAGTGGGAAAGCATACTTTGCAATGTGGTTTTGATTCTTTAGAGGCCTCATGCAGAGCAGCAGTTACAGGCTCTGTCATTAGAAGACATGCATGGTTAAAAGAACATACGTTACCAGATCATGTTAAAGCTAAATTACTGGATGCACCTTTACAGCAGGGTGTTTTATTTGGAGTTAAGGCAGAAGAGGTATTAAAGAAAATGGAGGATAAGGCAAAATCTATGCAAACAGTGAAGGATTTCTTACAGGTTCAGCCTTCTCGAGTTAATAGAAACCGGCCAACAAAGAATCATGACCTTTCCAGTTAATGACAGACCTCAAAGGGGCAGATACAGACGGCCAAGAGGTAGAGGTCAACCACAAGGTCCTTACAGGCCTCGACAGTGGGGTGCATCAGACCAGAAAGAAGGGGAAGACGGGCACCAACCATATAAAAAACAGCCCCAATGACTTCCCACTCCAGCTGCCAAACAACTTTCTCTTGGCAGCCCCTTTGGGAGGAAAACTGGCACTTTTTTATCTCAATTGGCATATGATCACCCAAGACAAATGGGTTCTCAATATCATTTCAGAAGGTTACAGGTTCCACTTTCACACTCTGCCAAGATTAAAAGGAATGCCAAATCTGCCACTAAATCAACGGGCAGAGGCACAAAAACAAATTATGGCACTCATGAACATGGGAGCTATCCAAAAGGTACCACCTCAGGAACAAGGGCAAGGATTTTACTCGAGACTCTTTCTGGTTCCCAGAAAAGACAAAGCCTGGAGGCCCATTCTGGATCTTTCTACACTAAACACTTGCCTGGATGTTCCGAAATTCAAAATGTTGACCTTACAGCAGCTTCTTCCCATGCTGGGCAAGCAAGCTTGGCTCGTGACTTTGGACCTCAAGGAGGCATACCTGCATGTCCCCATCAGACAAAACTGCAGAAGATACCTCAGTTTCTTAGCTGGTCCAATGCACTATCAATTCTCTGCACTGCCCTTTGGATTATCTACTGCGCCCAGGGTCTTCACAAAGTGCCTGGCACCAGTAATTGCATTTTGCAGACAAATTAATTCAAATTTACTCATACCTGGGCGACTGCCTGATTCAAGCAGAGAGCAAGGACATTCTTCCACAGCATCTGGCGTTTGTAAAAAAGTTAAGTTGCCTGGGGTACACAGTAAACGAAAAGAAATCAAAACTAGTGCCCTCACAAGAGATAACATTCCTGGGTGCCAGCTTGAACACAACGGCCCAGATGGCTTTTCTCACGCCAGGCAAGCAAGGACAACTGACACAGTACTTTCAGTTAATGGCAACAAAGAACCAACTCCCTGCAAGAAAAATTCTGCAGGCCTTGGGCTTCATGGCATCTTGAATACTACTAATTCCATATGCCAGACTGCATATGAGGAAACTACAATGGTACCTAAAGAATGTATGGTCTCAACATGGTCAAAGTTTGGAAACAGTTATACCACTAATACCTTGCCCTTCAACAGGAGTTTCGAAGGTAGACTCAAGCTTGTCACCTCAACAAGGGACAGCCTTTCACTCAACCCATAGCCATGCAAACACTGACAACAGATGCATCGGATTACGCCTGGG
>NC_056728.1:1410075275-1410085275 GCF_019279795.1 Protopterus annectens | reverse complement strand
TTCTAACCACTTTGGCAATGTGATTATCAAAGGAGAGATTACTATCTACTTGGGTCCCTAGATTCCTTATTACGTTTTCCGTATTTAGGGGACTACCACCTATGTTGTAGTTTGTGGGTACTTTATTTCCAAAAGGAATAACTATGCACTTTTTGGCATTTAGCTTGAGGCCATGATTTTGACACCAGGTATCCGTCTCAGTGAGACCCTTTTGGAGGATGTCTGTGTCGGCCGGTGAGTCAATATTAGCCCCTAGTTTTCAGTCTGTGAACTTGGTCAGCCATAGTCCTCCTGTGCTTGTCTGTACCTTTGGGAAGTATATGCCGAACAGGAGGGGTCCTAGGACTGTGCCCTGGGGAATGCCACTTGTAACTGGATTAGAGTAGGACCTAGCTCTCCCAACTCTCACCATGTGGGTTCTGTCCGCGAGTCAATTGGCAACCCATTTTGTGACATAGGGGTGTATGTTCAGGCTGGTGAGCTTGTCTGTAATACCAGAATGGGGAATGGTGTTGAAGGCCTTTGTGAGGTCTAGGTAGGCTGTGTGTACCACCTTTCCCTTGTCTATAGCCTTGGTAACTGTCTCAAAGAAATCCACCCGGTTTACGAGGCATGATCTGCCCTTAAAGCCGAACTGGGTAGGGTCCAGTGTTTGGAGGTTCCCAATGTCTCTGTTGAGTTCCACGATGATGCGCTCCATAGCCTTGCAGACCAAGCTAGTCAGGCTTATAGGGCAATAGTTCCTGGGGTTTGTTGTGGCTCCACCTTTGTGGAGTGGAATAACTGTTGCTGTGCACCACTGTATGGGTATGTAGCCTGTGGAGAGGCTGAGTTTGAACAATGTGTTTGGGTGAGGGGTTAGTTCGTCTTTGAGATAGTGTAGGATGCAGCCTGGGACACCGTCCGGTCCCATTGATGCTCTGGTTTTAGCTTTGGAGAGGGCTATTTTAACCTGAAAGTCTTTGATTTCAGGGGTTCTACATTCTTCTGGTATGGTTATTGGCCCTTTTGGGGGTGAGCGGGGGGTTAAGTTTGCACTGAACTTGTCTGCCAGGATGTTGGCAGTATCTGTTGGTTCAGTGTATTTTGTGCCATTTTGCACTAACTCAGAGCAGATCTGAGAATTGCCAGTTAGATTCTTGACATAGGTAAAGAATGCCTTGTGGTTATCTTTGGAGTCCTTGGGCAAGTTTTCTTTCAAAGCTCGCCTTGGACGATTTTATGAAGGATCGTAGTTTCTTGCTGATACTGATCAGGGATGTCTTCCCTTCTTGGGATTTTACTCTCTTCTGTACTCATTTCCTCCTTCTATTGTACAGCTCGTTTTTGGCAGGGGTTCCACCAGACTGGTTTCCTTTTCTTGGAGGAGTGAATCTTGGTTTTGCTTGGGATAGCACGATCCATGCATTCTTGAAGGTGCCCGTAGAATGCATTAGTAAAGGATTTTGCAGCTTGGACAGCATTATCCTTTAGCATGGAGGCTTTGAAACTTTCTACCTCAGTCTTAAGTGACGTGAAGTTTGCTTTTGAAAAGTTTTTTTACGGTGGTTTCCTTGTCCAGGGGTGAGGGTGGAATGTGGATATCCAAAGTGATTTGTTTATAGTCGGATCTAACTAGCGAGGGGTTGACCTCCAGTGTGGAACACCAGTCACCCATGTTGGTGATGACCAGGTCCAATATGTTGTCACCTCTGGTGGGAGTGTTGACCAGGTGTTCCAGGGCGTTTGTTTATAAATTCTAGGAAATGTTGGGCAAGGGAGTTAGTACTTGAGTAGTTCTCCCAGTTAATGTTTGGGTAGTTGAAATCGCCCAATATTAGGGTGTTTGGTAGGACCTTTATGTTACCCACTCTTTCCAGAAATGCAGAATGGGGGTCCTGGGACATGGTGGGTGATCTGTAGCAAGCTACAATTTGAATTGCAGTTTTGCCCGTTGTTAGTTGCACTTGGATAATCTCTGAAGCATCGTGCTGTGCCACTAACCTTGAGGTGTGGGTATCCTTGATGAATATGGATACTCCACCGCCTTTTGTATTTCGGTCTGGGTTCTGTGGCCGAAATGTATGGTTTGAGTTGTAGCTGGTAATGCTGGTTATCCAATGTTTTGTTAATGTCAGATGTTTGCCTCCCATTTACAAAACCACATGAATCCATATCACTTTTGGCATCACCTTTAGGTTCATAGATTCATAGGTTCATACTAGGCTATCTGCCCTAGGGCATTTGTAAGCCTAACCAGAGTGTGTTTGGCTTTCGCCACCCATTTTACATGAATTTTACTATGCCCTTTTTCGAGGTTAGTTTACTGTGCCTCTGTCTAACAGTGACACAGAAGTGATACCTGGGGTAAACCTACGATCTCCCGTCCACTCGTCAGAATTCCTCTTGAAGAGAGTCCGTGAGGGACTCTGCCTAACTTGGACTGGGAATTTATTCCAGAGTGAAGGGAGCCTCTGGGTTATGAATCTGTCCCTCCAGCATGTCTTATTTATTTCAGTGCTGAGGTTCAAGTCCGTCGAGCGTGTAGCTCGATGGGATTTGGATTTTCTGAGGTGCAGCATGTCCATTAATTCTGGGTTGGACATGGCTTTATACATCAGGCACAGATCGCCTCTAAGCAGGTGGTATGCAACCGAGTAGAGCTGGAGTTTCTTTAACCGAGCAGCATATGGCATCTGTTTGAGCTGTTTGATCCTCTTGGTGAGGTACTTTTGGGGTCTTTCTAGTTGTTACACGTGTCTGGTGAGGTACATCCCGAAAGGGGCATTGTACTCGATTATGGGCCTGATGAGGGATGAGCTAAGAGGCGCAATGACCTCTCCTGATCTAGATGTGAATCCCTTCATGATTAGGTGGGCTATATAGAAGGTTTTTTCTAACCACTTTGGCCACGTGGTTGTCAAACGAGAGATTTCTATCAACTTGGGTCCCCAGGTCCCTAATTACTACTTCCGTACTTAATGGATTACCACCTATGTTGTAATTTGTGGGCACTTTGATTTTGCCAAAGGGGATGACTATACACTTTTTGGCGTTTAGCTTGAGGCCATGGCTCTGGCACCAGTTATCAGTTTCTATGAGACCCTTTTGGAGGATGCTTGTGTCAGCTGGGGAGTCTATTATGGCGCCCAGTTTGCAGTCATCTGCGAACTTGGTCAGCCACAGTCCTTCCATGTTGACCTGTACCTCCGAGAAGTATATACCGAACAAGAGAGGTCCCAGGACTGAGCCCTGTGGGATGCCACTTGTAACTGGTTTGGAGTCTGACATGGCTCCAGCAATTCTGACCATGTGGGTTCTGTCCTTGAGCCAGTTTGCCACCCATGTAGTGACATAGGGGTTTATATTTAAGCTGGAGAGCTTATCTATGATGCCCGAGTGAGGTATTGTATCGAAGGCCTTTGCGAGGTCCAGGTAGGCTGTGTGGACCACATTCCCCTTGTCAATGGCCTTGGTGACTGTTTCAAAGAAATTGACCAGGTTTAAGAGGCAGGATCTGCCGTTAACAAAGCCGAACTGGGTAGGATCCAGTGTCTGTAGGTCCCCGATATCTTTATATATGAGTTCCATGATGATCCTCTCCATAGCTTTGCAGACCAAGCTAGTCAGGCTTATGGGGCGGTAGTTTCCAGGATCTGTTGAGGCACCACCTTTGTGGAGAGGGACCACTGTTGCTGTACGCCACTTTCTGGGTACATAACCTGTAGTAAGGCTGAGCTTGAACAGTAGCTTTATGTTGGGGTTCAGCTCTTCTTGGAGTACATGTAGGACGCAGCCCGGAACACCATCTGGTCCCATTGATGCTGTGTTTTTTGCTTTTGAGAGGGCGGCTCTTACCTGAGCATCTGAGATGTCAGGGGGGCAGCACTCTGCTGGGATAGATATTTGCTCTTTGGGGGGGGGGGGGGAGAAATTTGCGCTGAACCTGTCAGCCAGGATGTTGGCAATGTCTGTGGGTTCAGTGTATTTTTTGTCATTTTGGACTAATTCTGAGCATATCTGGGAGTTCCCACCCAGGTTCCTAAGATAACTAAAGAAAGCCTTGTGATTATCTTTAGTGTCTTGTGCAATTTTTCTCTCTAAGATGGCCTTAGATGATTTTATGAGTGCCCGTAGTTTTTTGCTAATACTGATGAGAGATGCCTTCACTTTTAGGGATTTTGCTCCATCTTGTAGTAGCTTCCTCCTTCTATTGCATAATTTGTTTATGGCTGGGGTCCACCAGACAGGATGCCTGCCTTTGGGGGATTGAGTCTCATTTGGGATTGCGTGACCCATGCATTCCTGAAGGTGTTCGTAGAATGCGTTTATAAAGGAGTCTGCTGTCTGAGCCTTATTTTCCACAGGCCCGGGGGCTTTGAAGGATTCAACCTCTGTTTTGAGGAGTGTGAAGTTTGCTTTAGAGAAGTTTTTCAGTGTGGTTTTCTGGGCAGGGGGTGGGGTCGGGATGTGGATATCCAATGAGATTAATTTATGGTCTGATCTTAGCAGTGAGGGATACACTTCTGGTCTGGAGCATAGAGTCCCCATGTTGGTGATTATCAGGTCCAGTATGTTTTCCCCTCTTGTGGGAGTGGTGACGAGTTCCATAGCATTTGAGTTTATAAATTCTAGGAACCTTTGGGCTAGGGTGTTGGAGCTAGAGTAATGTTCCCAATCTATGTTTGGGTAGTTGAAGTTGCCCAATATAATGGTGTTTGGAGAGACCTTCATATTTTCCAGTGTTCTCAGGAAAGCCGAGTGGGGTTCCTGGGTTTGGGAGGGTGGTCTGTAGCATGCTATAAACTGGAAGGCAGTTTTACCCACTGTCAGTTGCACATGGATAGTCTCCGATGCTTCGTGCTGTGCTACCAACCTGGAGGTGTGGGTATGTTTGACGAATATTAATACTCTCCCTCCTTTTGTGGTTCGGTCCGAGTTTTGAGACCAAAAAGCATGGTATGAGGTATAACCTGGTAGTGCTGGGGTGCTTTCGGGAGCCTTGAACCAGGTTTCTGTTACTGCACAGATATCTGTTCTCCATGGTAAGGAGAGTTTCGAGTGCGTGCATCTTGAGGTTTAGACTTCTGGCGTTTAGTAGCATTACTCTTAGTTTCTTATCCCTTGTGATACCTATGGTGGTGGGTTTGTCTTTTGAGCCTTGCCTAAAAAAGGCACTAAGGGGGTGGCAAGAGCCTTTGCCAATTTTTGAAAGCCCAGGGGTGACAGGTGCAAGCCGTCCCTAGCAAAGCAACATGGCTTGTCGAGCATGTCATCCCAGGCTGACAGGCATTGGATCCCCTTTGAATGACACCAGTAATTAAGCCAATTGTTGAAATTGATCATCTGTCTCTTGTCTTCATATTGTGGCATCATTCTTGGTGAGGGTAAGATGCTACTCAAGGTCAGGGTCATACCGGCCTGGGCTACATGCTCAGAGAGCTCCTCTGTCTCTTCATGTAGTCCAGGGAGGTACATCTCAGGTCATTCACCCCAGCATGGACAATGACCGAGTCATATTTGTACTTGCCTTGGAGTGACCTGAGTGTTTGTGTTATGTGGCGGATCCCAGCGCCCGACAGGCAGCTCACCGTGACCTCCTTGTTCAGCCTGGTGAGCGGGACGTCAGTGTGCCTGACGATAGAATCCCCTATTGCAAGTGTATCAGGTGTGTTTTTTAGCCTTAAGGGCTGTGATTGTTCGGCACACTTGCTTTGTTGAACTATGTGTTGCACGTGTTTTGTTTTCGGGTAGCGGTTGCTTGGATGTCTGCTTTGAAGGTCTCTGCTGCTTAGGCAGGTTTTTATTTGGAGCCTCCGAGTATGTTTTTGTGCGTTTGTGGTTTGCTGTCGTGGTAGGTCTATGTGAGACTGGAATTGTAGTGAGTGTGGTTACTTTCTCCTCCTGACTGGTTATGCCAGTACTGAGTTGAGAGAGCTTAGCCTCCAGTTTGGCTATATGGTTGCATCTGTCGCATATGTTGGAGCTTATTGGAAGGAGGAGAGGGTTGTCTGTGTACATGAGGCAGTTGTAACATTGCCTCAAGATTCCCAGATTCACCAGCTGGACTGAAGAGGAGATTGACAACTGACCTTTGGACATGCTAGAATAGTATTGGGAATTCCTTTATAATTTTAAAAAAGGGCCAGTGGGGAACAAGGTACTCAAGGGGAGTTTGTGAGGGTGTAGTGCTTTTAATTTTTTAGTGCTGACTTATATTAATCTTTTAGTGAGCAAGTGCTAGGATTTAGATTAGGACTAGGGTGTTTCTTTTGAGAGCTATAGCAGTTCTAAGGGAAAAAGTGAAGAGCAGACTTTGTGGAGCTGAGAATGGTTTAAACCCAATTAAGCTATGCGCAAGATCGCGCAAAGCCGCGCTAAAGCAGGTTTTATACAGGGGGGGCTTGAAAGAGCTAGAAATTGGCCCAAAACTACCAATAGACTACCAGATTCTTGTGCTGGGAACACTTCTCCAGGGATAGATAGGCTGCTCTAAGCTCCCCACTCCCACTGGTGAACAAAGAAGCCTCCCTTTATCCAAGAAAGGAAATGGGCAACACAGGAACTTTCCAAAAGTCCAGAATACGGCAAAGCCTGTATTTGGACTACTCTAGGTCAGGAAAGGCGGGAAACAATGATAATTTTTTTGTTTTTTTTTTCTTTTTTGTGAGCAAAACAGTAGAAAAATGCAATAAATATGTAACACAGACTAGCGCACTTGAGTGTGTAGCCTCAACAGGTAAATGCAACAAACAGAACAAACTTTAAAAGTGCAAGTGAGAAAACAGCTTTAAGCAGTTCAAAATAGATAAAGGAGCAGAAATACTTGCTATTTAGCTAGATCGGACAGTCGCCCAGGTAGTAGCAGGAAAAAAACAATTTCATCAGGTAAGCAGTTGCTCTTTTAGCCTCTCTGCTGCTAGCACCACTCTGCAGGACCACGTGGAGCTTGGCTGAGTTTTAGCCATTATAGACAAACACTTTATCATGGTTGAAGATTGGAATTGGCCTGTATGAAGTTGGATCTGATGGGTCTTTACCCTCTAGGTATAACATCCACCACTGCTTTCTTTTAGGTTGTTGGTGCTTCTCCTCTTAAAATACTATTAAACAAAACCTTCCAGGTCTTTCAGTTATTTTCCCCGCTAGCTTCCAGACTTCTATAGGAATAACATCTGTTTCTGGGGACATTCCAGTGGATTGGTTAAACATCACCATTTTTGTCATCTCCTTCTTTCTCAACTGTTGATAGAGCCTTAACTACCTCTAACCTTGCCCATAGTTAATTATTCCATAAACATTTCCATTTGTACCTTTTCTTGATTTCCATATTTCTCTGCTTTATGCAGACTTTAGTAAAACGTTTGAAATATTTCTTGTAGCTCTAGAGGATCTCTTGTAAACTTCCTTGTTATAGGCACCCTAAGCTTGGTGACAACCCTTTCTACTTTCTGTGGCAGGAGTCGCAAGTTTTGCTGTTCTGGCATTATCAAAAAACTGTTGCTTAACAGCAGCCTTTCAAAACTTGTGCATATTTTGCGGTAATCCCTTTTCTGTTTCGCATTCTGCAGTTGCTCTCCCTATTCTACAATACTCGGTCTCTCTAAATAATTCTTGTTACTACTTAACCATATCTCCCTATTTTTAAACTTTAATTTTATCCCATTCCCTAGCAATATTTTTTTCAGAAGAAATTTGTCTTCTCTAACTCGTGAATAATTTCCACAATCCTTCCTTAAATTCCTCTCCAACAGATATGTGGGAAAGCACCATTTTTATTTCATTACCCTGGATTTTTATTGGAATTTGATCTGAAATAGCTATTGGATGCATATCAGAATTTTCAATTAACTGCACATCTTCCTGTGAAATCTAAGTTCTGTCTAGCCTAGCCCAGTTTTTGCATGTTGGGGAATATGTAAATTCACTCCAGACTGCTGAATTCCATGCCAAATATTTTCGTAAATGTCTTCAAAAAATCTATCCTCCTTTTGTTATATTTTCCTTTCTGGCCACCCAGACATATCTTCACAAATTTCAGCCCCCACCTATAAGTAATGATCCCTGGTGAAAGCTAATTCTTTCTCCCAGAATTTTTTTGAGCTCCACTATAGACGTTTTCGGTGGAATATAAATGCATGCCATTGTAGTCCTCCTTTGCCAGTAGTTCCTTAGTACTACAAATTTACCATTATCTTTATTTTTTTCTATCACAATTGTTTCTTTTGCAATTAATATAAATACTCTTTCTTTGTCCCAGGTATTCCACTGAATAACTATCCTGAAAACCTTTATCAAATTCACATGTTCAGATGTCCTTTTATTCCAGTGTTCCAGTATTCTACGTGTGGGTTTACCCTTCTTCCTCTCTAGGTCTATCAGCCAAGTTTCCAAAGATTTTCAGTCCCTCTAGGTGCGTCTGACGTGGCAGCTGGAACGTAGGCCATAAAAGTGACGTCTGCACACATCAGCCCTCAGACCTTTTCGTCCGCCAGTCATATGCCAGGTGCTCCTGCTTCTCGTGGACGTCTGATCAAAAAAGACTCTAAGTATCCTGTTGGGGAATCTTGCAGTCCTACTTGTTTATTATAGTCTGTTAATGTCATCCAGTAAAGGCAAGTGCAGTTGGCAGATTACCCACAAAGACACGCATGACCAGTGGCGCTCTTGTTTAGGCAGGGAACACGACCACGAGAACTGTGCAGTTTGTCCCGAAGACCTTACGCCACTGTTTGTAAGCCCTAAACCTGTACTTAGAAAATCACCTCTTGAAACTGCTAGTGCTAGGAATGGAGGACATGCCCGATGCCCCGTCTGAACTGCCTAGGAAGAAGGCCAAGTCCCCCGAGTCTACTTCCACTGCGCCTGTCGGCCGTACCTCAGTAGCCAACATTAGCTTGACTGAGATCTGGCATCTGTCGAAACAGATATAGCAAGTACCTCCGAGGAAGCTGCAAAATCTCGAGTGGACGACATGTCCACAGAGGTTTTTCCAGTGCCTTCTCCAGACGCCAGGGGGAACCAGCTTTTGGAGTTCACCGGACACTACCTCTGTACCAATTAGTGACCCTAGGCCTATTTCTAGCCAGATTCTGGCTAGGCCTTTGAAGAAAAAACAGAAGACAAGACACCGTATTCCTACCTCTGAAACCATGCCAGAGTG
This sequence comes from Protopterus annectens, assembly GCF_019279795.1. Taxonomy (NCBI): domain Eukaryota; kingdom Metazoa; phylum Chordata; order Ceratodontiformes; family Protopteridae; genus Protopterus; species Protopterus annectens. Next base: position 1,410,076,133 of record NC_056728.1, on the reverse strand, counting down.
GCAGGCCTTCAGCCACAGCTTATTCATTGCCTTTATGGCCCTTAGGCCTTCAGCAGAACCCTCTGCCACTGCTCCTCCCATCCTTGATCCCAGATCTCCAACCCAAGAAAGGAGGGTAGAGCAGCTCGAGGAAGAGGGATTGTCTGACTCCTCGGAGGATTCTCGTCCTATTCCTCCCAGATCTCATCCCTCTTGGGATATAGTTTTCCTGAGGAGGGCTCTGTTGAACCTGACTCCCCTGTAGAGGATCTTATGTTTGGGGAAACTATTAATAAAATGAAAGACCACTTTAAGTGGCAATACTCCTGTCTGATGTTCAGAAAAGGTTTTAAGACCTTATCCAAATGGACACTGCCAGTCCTTCTGCTATTTCTCCATCCTACCTGCCTTTCTGGATGCTTTTGCCTCAGCCTCCACTAACCAGAACTCCCAACCTCTGGCTCCTTGGAGAGCAGACAGATTGTCTAAAGTCCCTGAGCTGGAGAAATGTCTCCTTATATGCCCCCCCTGCTGACCCAGCCACTATTTCCATCTCTACAGACAGGGCTTCCAAACTGCTGCCTACCACTTTTATCCTCCCAGTTGATAAAGACAGCAAGACTATGGGGAGGTTGGGAAAGAATATTTATACTTCGGCCACCCTCTCATTTAGAACCACAAGCTACCGAACACATGCAGTATGACCAAATACTCTCCAGCTCTCCTGGACAAAGCCTCTAAAGAGTTAAAACATCCCTGACTGTGCAGCCAAAGCCTCCCTGTCTTTCCTGATGGCTGTCCTCTCTCAAGTGAATAGACACTCCTTGAGGTGTAGCTGAAGCATCAGCCAGGTCAGGTGCATTAGCTTCAGTGTTGAGA